>NC_069500.1:244396661-244616661 GCF_027579735.1 Bombina bombina
CAGTGCCATATTATGATCCTCTGTTTGCAAAGACTTCAGCTAATATGTGTTGTGCTCACGTCCTGCAGCTCTGGCCACTAGCCACAGGATACAGTGCTTGTATTCTTTTAGTCCTGCATTTGAGAGTGTTATAAATGTGGCAATAGCCATGATAGTAACCATGCTTATTGTACAATCATTCTGGTCTGGTTGACGATATATAGTGTTACCAGGTCTAAGGCTTTTAAATAATGGTTAGAGCTATAGCATACCAATATTTTCCCCTAATTGATAAAAACGTAAGATAGTACTATTTACCATTTAAATGTCAAGCTATGAGAAATCCATACTCATTACATGAATTACGCCAAATAAGCTTATATGTCCCACTATGGTATGTCATAGCACCGCACAGCCATTTTAATATGGATGGTAGTATAAAGCATTGCAAGTTGTGTAGTCCCCAGATAGCAATTGATGAACTCTTTAAATATATTCAAACATAATAGAAGATAACATTCTAATACTAAACTATGAAAAAACAAACGAATTATTCTGAATACCGTTAATGTCCTGCTGTTATAAGGCAAAGTAGTGGTAGTATGTTTCAAGTCATTGTTGCGATAATATCCCCCAAATTCAATATCCAGATGGGAGTCAGAAAAAGTCCCATAGTTAGTCCGGGGGGAGATAGTATCTTAAGCCTTCCTCAAGGAGTGCTCCACCCGGGGCATTCATCAATTGCAAGTTATCAATCAATTGGGATATATCCTCAGATCGCTTACAGCTCTCAAAAACAGGCCCGGGGTATTTCAATTTAGTGGCCGTAGTCTCCCAGGAGCACCCCACAAACTCCCTCAATCCCACGAACATCAATATCTGGCCTTTTGTCTGAGGTGTTATGTCAGGAGTCCCCTTTACCTTTGTCGTCGCTGCTTTACCCGATGCCGACGCCAGCTTGGATGATGCCGTGTGAAGGCCGCATGACACCTCTGGATGCTCTGTGCCACGTCGCGGGACACACGGTAAGGGAAAAATGGCGTCCATACAGCTAGGCCTTCTATGCGGTCGGTTACTTACAGGATAGTCAGCTGGCCGCGGTTCACTCACCGGCATAGTTGGTGCATTCTCTGCGTCGTGTTGATTTTTCAAGAGGTCCAGTTGTACATCAACACCAACCTTCTGACTTATCACATTTAGTGCGTTGCGTGTCTGTCGCCTGGTTTCTGGAGACTCAATAGTCGGTAGTATAGATGCTTGTTTCTGGTAGAGGAACTGTATCATATGTTCCGATGGTGCTTTATCCAACAGCTTCTGTAGTAAGATCTCAATTTTCTGGAAGTGCGCATCATGGCGTTGCCACATGGTCTCAGCAGCCATAGTTGCCATCGGATATGTATCTATAGCAAGTAGAATCTTAGATGCGAGTTGATGCTAGGTCTTGCGTGTTATCCTGTATTATTTAGGGATATTTTGTCCGTTGTGGTCAATTACCTCGGTGTACCGAGGGGGAAACGCTGCCTGTTGCAAGCCGCCGCTTCAGGCCTATCTAATCCAATCCTGGGCTTTGGTTTCACAAACACAGCCGAAAGACAGTGGTATGCTCAATATAGGGCAATATAATATTGTTATGGTCAGAGTTGTACTTCAGCTGTAAAAAAATAGACAATAATCGGCGGATTATTAGTCAATCCACTGGAGCTCATGGAGAGTGCGACCATTCAGGTTCGCTGCTAGGACACGCCCTCAAGATAGCAGCTGTTCTATAGTCGTTCTAATAGGTTGAAGAGCAGTAGAATGATCTTATGTACCTATTGCGGAATTCCTATGTTCCAGTGCTGCTATCTTTTATTTATTTATTAAAAAAAAAAAAAAAAAAAAATATATATATATTATAAGGGAATTCACAATTAATGGGATATAAAACCTAAATTTATTCTTTTATGATTCAGATAGAAAGTTGCTTAAATTTGCATGCTCTAATTTACTTCTATTATCAATTTTTCTCCGTACTTTTTATATCGTTATTAGAAAAGGCAGGAATGTAAGCTTAGAAGCCGGCCTATTTTTGGTTCAGAACCCTGGGTAGTGCTTGCTGATAGGTAGCTATATTTTGCCACCAATTAGCAAGCGCTACCTAGTTGCTGAACCAAAATAATGGTCTGGCTCCTAAGCTTACATTCCTGCTTTTTCAAATAAAGATACCTAGGGAACAAACCAAAATTTATAATAGTGATAAAATACAAACGGCTAGATTACGAGTTGTGCGTTAGGATTAAAAAGCCGCGTTAAGAGGTCCTAACGCTGCTTTTTAACGCCCGCTGGTATTACGAGTCTTGAAATGACAGGTGTACCGCTCACTTTTTTGGCCAGACTCGTTAATACCGCAAATCCACGTAAATTGCGTATCCTATATTTTCAATGGGACTTGCATAACTCCGGTATTACGAGTCTGCAAAAAAGTGAGCGGTACAGCCTCTCCTGTCAAGACTGGTATCGCATTTAAAAGTCAGTAGTTAAGAGTTTTATGGGCTAACGCCATAACATAAAACTCTTAACTAAAGTGCTAAAAAGTACACTAACACCCATAAACTACCTATTAACCCCTAAACCGAGGCACCCCCCACATCGTAAACACTACAAAATATTTTTTTAACCCCTAATCTGCCGAACCGGACATTGCCCCCACTATAAAATATATATTAACCCCTAAACCGCCGCACTCCCGCATCACAAACACTAGTTAAATTTTATTAACCCCTAATCTGCCGTCCCTAACATCGCCGACACCTACCTACATTTATTAACCCCTAATCTGCCGCCCCCAACGTCGCCGCAACTATATTAAATGTATTAAGCCCTAAATCTAAGTCTAACCCTAACACCCCCTAACTTAAATATAATTTAAATAAATCTAAATAAAATTACTATCATTCACTAAATTATTCCTATTTAAAACTAAATACTTACCTATAAAATAAACCCTAAGCTAGCTACAATATAACTAATAGTTACATTGTATCTAGCTTAGGATTTATTTTTATTTTACAGGCAACTTTGTATTTATTTTAACTAGGTAGTTATTAAATAGTTAATAACTATTTAATAACTATTGTACCTAGTTAAAATAAATACAAAGTTGCCTGTAAAATAAAAATAAACCCTAAGCTAGATACAATGTAACTATTAGTTATATTGTAGCTAGTTTAGGGTTTATTTTATAGGTAAGTATTTAGCTTTAAAAAGGAATAATTTTAGTTAATTATAGAAATATTTATTTAGATTTATTTAAATTATATTTAAGTTAATGGGGTGTTAGGTTTAGACTTAGGTTTAGGGGTTAATACATTTAATATAGTGACGGTGACGTTGGGGGCGGCCGATTAGGGGTTAATAATTGTAGTTAGGTTGCGGCGACATTGGGGGCGGCAGAGTAGGGGTTAATAAATATAATGTAGGTGTCGGCGATGTTGGAGGCAGCAGATTAGGGGTTCATAAGTATAATGTAGGTGACGGCGGTATCCGGAGCAGCAGATTAGGGGTTAATAAGTGTAAGATTAGGGGTGTTTAGACTCGGGGTTCATGTTAGGGTGTTAGGTGTAGACATAAAAGTATTTCCCCATAGGAATCAATGGGGCTGCGTTAGGAGCTTTACTCTGTTTTTTTGCAGGTGTTAGACTTTTTTTGAGCCGGCTCAGCCTCATTGATCCCTATGGGGCAATCTTGCACAAGCACGTTTTACCTGCTTACCGCTAACGTAAGCAGCGCTGGTATTGAGGTGAGATGTGGAGCTAAATTTTGCTCTCCGCTCACTTTTATGCGGCTAACGCCGGGTTTGTAAAAACTTTTAATACCAGCGTTGTCTTAAGTGAGCGGTGAGAATAAAATGCTTGTTAACACCGCACAGCCTTACTGACAAAACTCGTAATCTAGGCGAAAGTTTCTTAAAATTGCATGCTCTATCTGAATCATGAAAGAAAAAAAGTTCTGTTTGTATCCCTTTAACTAAACTATTTAATGGGATCTTTCTGTATATTTATTTATCTCCCTTATGTTTACATTAATTTTTTATTGCTTCTCATTTCCCCAGCTTTTTTTTTTTTTAAATATAATTTTTCATCTACACTCCAAGTATTTATTTGTATGTATTTGCTGTATCATACACACAGTATGAGTTCTCAGAAAAGGTATGTAATGCTTGCTAGAAGCATTTCTGCATATACAGGTAGCTACATGTTTAAAAAATGAATAGAATCACTTTTGTAATAAATGCCTTAATTTGGGTTTTAAATGGGAATTCTCAGGCTGGCACTTTTTTTTTCTCTCTAAATTGGGGGCAGGGACTATATAAACAAACAGAGACTGTTTTCTTTAACATATTAATCCCTATGCATCGATTGCTTCCATTGGTTCCCTGGCTATAGGGAAAAAACTATATTGCCACTACATATGCATGTTTCCACCTTAATATTGCACAAATAGCAATGTACATTGATACATGAATTATGTCTTTTGAATACAATTTTTGTTTTTTAAACATGCAAACACACACACATTACACAGCATACACTTATACAGGCAGATACACACACTACACAGCATACACTTATACAGGCAGATACACACACTACACAGCATACACTTATACAGGCAGATACACACACTACACAGCATACACTTATACAGGCAGATACACACACTACACAGCATACACTTATACAGGCAGATACACAAACACTACATAGCTTACACTTATACATGCAGATACATACACTACACAGCTTACACTTATACATGCAGATACACACACTACATAGCATACACTTACACATGCAGATACACACACACGACATAGCTTACACTTACACATGCAGATACACACACACACGACATAGCTTACACATGCAGATACACACACACACACACTACATAGCATAAGCTTACACATGCAGATACACACACACACACTACATAGCATACACTTACACATGCAGATACACACACACTACATAGCATACACTTACACATGCAGATACACACACACTACATAGCATACACTTACACATACAGATACACACACACTACATAGCATACACTTACACATGCAGATACACACACACACACTACATAGCTTACACTTATACATGCAGATACACACACTACACAGCTTACACTTATACATGCAGATACACACACTACATAGCATACACTTACACATGCAGATACACACACGACATAGCTTACACTTACACATGCAGATACACACACGACATAGCTTACACTTACACATGCAGATACACACACACTACATAGCATACACTTACACATGCAGATACACACACACTACATAGCATACACTTACACATGCAGATACACACACACTACATAGCATACACTTACACATGCAGATACACACACACTACATAGCATACACTTACACATGCAGATACACACACACACTACATAGCATACACTTACACATGCAGATACACACACACACTACATAGCATACACTTACACATGCAGATACACACACACACTACATAGCATACACTTATACATACAGATACACACACACACTACATAGCATACACTTATACATGCAGATACACATACACTACATAGCTTACACTTACACATGCAGATACACACACTACATAGCATACACTTATACATGCAGATACACACACTACATAGCATACACTTATACATGCAGATACACACACACACACTACATAGCATACACTTATACATGCAGATACACACACACTACATAGCATACACTTATACATGCAGATACACACACACACTACATAGCATACACTTATACATGCAGATACACATACACTACATAGCTTACACTTATACATGCAGATACACATACACTACATAGCTTACACTTATACATGCAGATACACACACACACACTACATAGCATACACTTATACATGCAGATACACACACACACACTACATAGCATACACTTATACATGCAGATACACACACACACACTACATAGCATACACTTATACATGCAGATACACACACACTACATAGCTTACACTTATACATGCAGATACACATACACTACATAGCTTACACTTATACATGCAGATACACACACACACACTACATAGCATACACTTATACATGCAGATACACACACACACACACACTACATAGCATACACTTATACATGCAGATACACACACACACTACATAGCATACACTTATACATGCAGATACACATACACTACATAGCTTACACTTATACATGCAGATACACATACACTACATAGCTTACACTTATACATGCAGATACACACACACACTACATAGCATACACTTATACATGCAGATACACACACACACACACTACATAGCATACACTTATACATGCAGATACACACACACACTACATAGCATACACTTATACATGCAGATACACATACACTACATAGCTTACACTTACACATGCAGATACACACACTACATAGCATACACTTATACATGCAGATACACACACACACACTACATAGCATACACTTATACATGCAGATACACATACACTACATAGCTTACACTTATACATGCAGATACACACACACACACTACATAGCATACACTTATACATGCAGATACACACACACACTACATAGCATACACTTATACATGCAGATACACACACACACTACATAGCATACACTTATACATGCAGATACACACACACACTACATAGCATACACTTATACATGCAGATACACACACACATGCAGATACACACACACTACATAGCATACACTTATACATGCAGATACACACACACACTACATAGCTTACACTTATACATGCAGATACACACACACACACACTACATAGCTTACACTTATACATGCAGATACACACACACACGCACTTCATAGCGTACACTTATACATGCAGATACACACACACACACACACACACACACACACTACATAGCTTACACTTATACATGCAGATACACACACACACACACACACACACACTACATAGCTTACACTTATACATGCAGATACACACACACACACACACACTACATAGCTTACACTTATACATGCAGATACACACACACACACACACACACTACATAGCTTACACTTATACATGCAGATACACACACACACACACACACACACACTACATAGCTTACACTTATACATGCAGATACACACACACACACACACACACACAACATAGCTTACACTTATACATGCAGATACACACACACACACACACACTACATAGCTTACACTTATACATGCAGATACACACACACACACTACATAGCTTACACTTATACATGCAGATACACACACACACACACTACATAGCTTACACTTATACATGCAGATACACACACACACACACTACATAGCTTACACTTATACATGCAGATACACACACACACACACTACACAGCATACACTTATACATGCAGATACACACACACACACACACACACACACACTACACAGCATACACTTATACATGCAGATACACACACACACACACACACACACTACATAGCTTACACACATTAGAGGTCACAATTACCTGAAGTCAGAGGGTATACAGCCTTTTTTCTCCTGCTTAACCCACACACCATTCCTTTTCCACAGGGAATCTAACAGGTATCTAACCATTGGAGAGAAAAGACAGCTGCTTCTGAGTATGGGCCCAATAGAATTAAAAAAAAAAATACATGGGGCAATGCGGGACAGATGGCAAGCAACCTGGGAGAGCGGGACAGACCCCGAAAATCGTGACTGTCCTGCGAAAATTGGGACAGTTGGGGGGTATACGTGATGTGCATGGGAGTTTTTTTTAAAGTCTTCTCCCATGCAATTTGACTGCCAATAGAGTTTGATTTTTCTGGTTTCTGTAGTATCTTGTATGTCTCTAATCCTTTTTTTTTTTTTTTTTTTTTTTTACCAGAGCCTCTAATTCCCCCAGCCTTATTGTTCCCCACATCCATCCTAAACCTAGGAAATTTGAAAATTTGCAATCCAGTGTAGCCCTTCTCTCATGCCCTCTATTTTCCGCTGCTTACTATTACCAGACACTATTCTGTACACCTTAGTTGATATGGTTCAGAATTAACCAATACCCAACCCATGTGCCATTAACATTTTGACTTCAAAAAAGACTGTTTTATCAGTGGACGTTTGTGGAGAAAATCAGACAAAGTGTTATAATTAATACTAAAATGTTTAAATACTCATAGCTAAAAAAAACACTTTTTTTCATTATTTGTTTTGTGCACTTTTCCTGTAAATGTTATTTTGACATTAAACATTTTCTTACAGATGTATCACTTAGCCTGCAGATTTAAACCAGTAAAAATCCAAACGTTGCTTACAAAGCAAACTCTGCACCTCCTTACTTTATTTAAAATATTCCATCCCCACCCATTCACTTTTAATGTATCCTTTTAGCTTTTAGCTCTCATTTTATCCCCTTTTACTCAGGCCTTCAGAACTTCTGTAATACTGCATCTCTGCTCTGGAATTATCTACCTTGTTGTTAGATCCTTCCTCCAATTTTCAACACCTCTAAGTGCTCTCATAAAATTGTTTTCTTTGTTAAAAAAAAAAAAAAGCTTGTATAAAAATCTGCAAGATTAATAGCCTTTGGCTTCAAGTTTTAAGAAATACTTTAATGGATTATATGTTAAACGGCCTAATGAGTGTAACCGTCTTCTCTCTTTGCAGAGACTAATTAAGAACATATATAAAAGAACCTTTTGCACAAACCACTCAATTGTAGTGTTAGTTTTGAAAAATTTCTATGTTAAATTACCAGAAGCTTTTTAACATTAATCACTTATTTATTTTTTGGTTATTTTTTGTTTTTCCTTCATGAAAATGTTCCTGTATTTAAAAGAGGTACTGCACATGGTCTCTTATATTAGGTTTATTTTGTCTTAGATCACCTATCTTAAGTATCACCTATCAATTATTACTCCTCATTCTTTGTTCATTCTATAAGAATCAACTCCTATATTGTAAATTTTTTTGAGTAGCCTCGTAATTTTTTTTTCACTGTGTATTTTATGTTTTTATTCAAATATGTATCACACCTCCTTTTTATAGCTCTGCTGTCGCTCTTGTTTGATATGTCAACGGCATGTGACAGACATAACTAAAATTATTAAAAAATATAAATGATTAAAAAGATGATTTTTTTTCTTTTTCTTCTTTTTTTACTTGCTTGTCCTTTTTATATCAACATTTTACTAGAAAAATTATTTATTTGACTGACATCAAACTCCAGTCTGCCATCATTTTTTTTGTTGTAATTTAATTGGCTTGGTTAAATAAGTTGATAAATTTAGACTTACTCCCCCCCCCCCCCCCCCCTTTTCTTCCCTCAGATCGGGCACAGTTGCCAAGGAATATGATAGAAAACAGTATGTTTGAAGAAGAACCCGACGTAGTTGATTTAGCAAAGGAACCATCCTTAAACCCTTTAGAATCTGAAGATGTAGAATATGAGCCAAGAAGCTCACGACTGCTGGTGCGTGGACTGGGAGAGCATGAGATGGATGACGATGAAGAAGATTATGAATCTTCTGCAAAACTTTTAGGGATGTCTTTTATGAACAGGAACTCAGGTCCCCGTAATAATGGCACAAACTACAGACAGGTTCAAGAAGGTTTATGTCCAGTGCCTTCTGTCAGGACAGTCATTGTTTGTGCTGTAGTTGTTGTGATTGCAGTCTCTTTAAGTATTGTAATTTACCTGCTTCCAAAATGTACCTTTACCAAAGAAGGCTGCCATATAAAAAAACATGAAATGGAACTTGTATATCCTATAGCAACTAATGGACGTGTTTTCCCATGGGCAAAAAGTAGACTTCCTAGAACAATTCTACCTATACATTATGAACTTACATTGTACCCAAATCTGACTACCAGTCTCTTTAATGGTCTTGTCAAGATAAAACTTAATGTCACAGAGGACTCCAAGAACATCATTCTTCACAGCTCCAATCTCAAAATCTCAAATGCAAATGTTACTATAGGAGGTGGAAAAATAATACAAGCTGAAATTCTAGAATATCCAACGTTTGAAGAGATTGCTTTTCTTATGCCTGAAACTTTAACAAAGGGGATAGAATATGTCCTTACGATTGAGTACTCTGCCAACTTGTCAGAGTCCTATCAAGGGTTTTACAAAATTTCCTCTAAAGAAAGCTCTTCCAGGTAATTAAACTTTTTAATGTATTGTTTGTTTGTTTTTATTTATTTTAATATATAACGGCTGCCAGTTTTTGTCACTGCAGATGCAACAACTAAAAATGTATAGGTGAACAACTCGCATAAATTCTAGAATTTTTTAGTTCAGTCACATGTACAAGCAAACTAGTAACCCATGTGACATATTTGTGACTTAATATATTATTTCACTAATGACATCTTCAATGCCATCATTGCTGACATTGATTTATATGACACAGTGCATCATTTCTGAGATTATTACTGACATCACATATCATAGAATTTAAAACTTATAGGGGCATTCTAGCCAAATTTGGAATGGACACAGGCGCATTTCACTGTTGAATAGAAGCATTTTTCCAATATACATGTATTAACAAAAATGCTTATAGTATAAGCTATAGCTTTTTCAAGGGTATTTCTTCTACAAGATATGACAAGTCCACAGATTTCATCCTTACTTGTGGGATTTATCCTTCTAACAGGAAGCGGCAAAGAGTACCACAGCAGAGCTGTATATATAGTTCCTCCTTTCCCTCCACCTCCAGTCATTCTCTTTGCCTGTGTTAGTAATAGGAAGAGGTAAAGTGAGGTGTTAGTTTAGATTCTTCAATCAAGAAGTTTTTTATTTTAAAATAGTGCCAGAGAGTGCTATTTTTCTCAGGGGGAAATCGTCAGTCTCTTGCTTCCCAAGAGGAGTGGAGATATATTATTTTCTGCCCTGATGTTGATGATCTTAGCAAACATTATCTAAGATCCATATGGTTCCCACAGCGCAGCTGAAGGTAGTGTAAGAAAATCTTCAGTGTGGAGAACGGTGTCTTGCTACAAGCAGCATTGAGGTATGTTCAATCTTTTGTTTTCTGGGGAGACTTGATATATCAGAACAGGCTTACATTGTCCCCTATATGGGAAAGGGTAAGCAGTATGCACTAAGAAAAATGGATATTGTGTACCTGAAATCCCTCTATTAATTTATTTACTTATTTTATGGCCAGAAGTTATAAAGTCCTTGGTGGCTTATGTTTGGGCTTGACGCTGGGAGACTAAAGTGGTTTATGGTATGTCTGGATGCAGGGGGTTTGGTCTGCATTAGGAGGGCGCATATTTTTATTTCTTGTCAGGCATGTTTGTTTGGACCCATGCGGGTCCTAGTCAAAATATACAGTACGCCCACGGTGGACGGGGCCTATTTTCGTGCGCTCCTTCGCGCAGTCTTCATCGACATCGCATAGCTAGCAGAGGCTGGAGGCTTAAGTTGTCTGCACTCGATAAGTCCTTTCAATATATCCGGACAACAGGTTCATTCCGGGGCAGGTAGGCGCCACAGGTGCAGGGGCCAATAAATTGAATAAATAATATTTATGTTCTGAGTGATAATATTGTGTTTGGGATTATCTTGCAAGTGAATGCAATATTAAGGAGCGTTTTTAGGCACATTAAAACAGTTTTTTTCAGGCTAAAAAGTGTTTTTGAAGTTTTCAGTAAAATAGTTGCGCTTTTAAAATTTAAAGGCGCAGTACAATTTTTTTGGTATTAATTTTTTTCGTTTTTTAGTAGAATCAAAACTCAATATTTAGCAAGGTATGACTATTATCAGTACTGCTAGTGAAACATGTCGGACAGTGAGGAGGAAACTCCTTGTTCTATGTGTTTAGATGCCACTGTGGAACCCCCTCTGACTTTTTGTCCCTTGTGTACTGAGAGGGCCTTACAATGCAAAGCACAAATTTTATGTAAAGAAAATGTGTGTAAAGATGATTCTCAGGTTGAAGGGAATCGGGGTGTACCGCCAGCTTTTCCCCAAGTGTCACAACCTTTAACGCCCACCCAAGCGACGCCTGGTTCTTCAACCGCGTCTAATTCATTTACTCTGCAGGATATGGCTGCAGTTATGTCAACTTCCCATACAGAGGTGTTATCTAAGTTGCCAGTGTTACAGGGTAAACGCAGTAGGACAGAGGACAATGTGAATGCTGATCACTCTGATACGTTGTTTGCTATTTCCGATGTACCCTCTCAGGGATCTGAATTGGGGGGTTAGGGATCTTCTATTTGAGGGGGAGCTTTCCGAATCTGGAAGTGCGTTACCTCACACAGACTCGAACGTTATATCCTTTAAATTTAAGCTTGAACACCTCCGTCTCTTACTTAGGGAGGTTTTAGCGACTCTGGATGACTGTGACCCTATTGTGGTACCACCAGAGAAGTTGTGTAAGTTGGACAAATACTTAGAGGTGCCTGCTTCCACTGATGTTTTTCCGGTTCCTAAGAGAATTGCGGAAATTATTAAGAGGGAATGGGACAGACCGGTTATCCAGTTCGCTCCCTCTCCTAATTTCAAGAAAATGTATCCTATATCTGACACTGTTCGGGACTACTGGCAAACAGTCCCTAAGGTGGAAGGAGCTATATCTACCCTGGCTAAGCGTACAATTATTCCTATTGAGGACAGCTATGCTTTCAAAGACCCTATGGATAAGAAATTGGAGGGTCTTCTAAAGAAAATGTTTGTTTATCAGGGTTTCCTCTTGCAACCTACGGCATGCATTGTACCAGTTACAACTGTGGCGGCCTTTTGGTTTGACTACCCTAGAAGAGTCAATTAAAACTGAGACTCCTTTAGAGGATATCTTAGATAGAATTAAGGCTCTCAAGCTGGCTAATTCTTTTATCACAGATGCCGCCTTTCAAATTGCTAAGTTGCTAAGAATGCTGGATTTCCCATTTTGGCACGTAGAGCGCTATGGTTAAAGTCTTAGTCTGCTGATATGTCATCTAAGTCAAAGCTTTTGGCTATTCCTTTCAAGGGTAAGACGCTATTCGGACCTGACGGAAATCATTTCTGACATCACTGGAGGTAAGGGTCATCTCCTACCTCAGGATAAGAATGTTAAATTGAGGGGGTAAAAACAATCATTTTCCTTTCTTTCGGAATTTTAAAGGAGTACCCTCTTCTTCCTCTTCTTCCTCCACAAAGCAGGAAGGGAATTTTGCTCAGGCCAAGTCCGTCTGGAGACCCAACCAAGCTTGGAACAAGGGTAAACAAAACAAGAAGCCCGTTGCTACTACCAAGTCGGCATGAAGGGGCGGCCCCCGATCCGGGACTGGATCTAGTAGGGAGCAGACTTTCTCTCTTTGCCCAGGCTTGGGAAAGAGACGTTCAGGACCCCTGGCCACTGGAAATCATGACACACGGGTATCAACTAGAATTCAAAAGTTTTCTCCCAAGAGTGAGGTTTCTTCTTTCATGATTGTCTGTAGACCAGATAAAAAGAGAGGCGTTCTTACATTGTGTAGAAGACCTCTCTACTATGGGAGTAATTCGTCCTGTTCCAAGACTAGAGCAGGGACATGGGTTTTAATCTTTTCGTGGCTCTCAAAAAAGAGGGAACGTTCAGACCCATTTTAGATCTCAAGAGTCTAAACAAGTTTCTCAGTGTCCCATCCTTCAAGATGGAGACCATTCGCTCAATTTTACCAATGTTTCAGGAGGGTCAATATATGACTACCGTGGACTTGAAGGATGCATACCTGCATATTCCTATCCACAAGGATCATCATTAGTACCTAAGGTTTGCCTTCCTGGACAAACATTTTCAGTTCGTGGCTATTCCCTTCGGGTTGGCCACAGCACCCAGAATCTTCACAAAGGTTCTAGGGTCTCTTCTGGCGGTTCTCAGACTGTGGGGAATAGCAGTGGTGCCTTATCTGGACCATATTCTGATTCAGGCGTCGACTTATCTAACGAAATCTCATACAGACACAGTGTTAGCATTTCTGAACTCGCGGATGGAAGGTGAATCTAGAAAAAAAGTTCACTAATTCCACAGACAAGGGTTCCCTTCTTGGGAACTCTAATAGATTCTATAGACATGAAGATTTTTCTGACAGAGGTCAGAAAGTCAAAGATTCTATATACATGCTGAGCTCTTGAGTCCAATCCTTGGCCATCAGTGGCTCAGTGCATGGAGGCAATTGGATTGATGGTAGCGGCAATGGACATCATTCAGTTTGCTCGATTTCATCTCAGACCACTGCAACTGTGCATGCTTGGACAGTGGAATGGGGATTATGCAAATTTATCTCCTCATAAATCTGGACCAGGAGACCAGAGACTCTCTTCTTTGGTGGTTGTCGCCGGATCAACTGTCCCAAGGGACGTGTTACCGCAGACCCTTGTGGGTGATAGTGACGACAGACGCCAGTCTACTAGGCTGGGGTGCAGTCTGGAATTCCCTGAAGGCTCAGGGTGTATGGATTCAGGTGGAGTCTCTACTTCCATTCAATATTCTGGAACTGAGGGCAATATTCAATGCGCTTCAGGCGTGGCCTCAATTGGCTTTGGCCAAATTCATCAGATTCCAGTCGGACAACATTAAGACACTGGCTTACATCAATCAACGGGGAGGAACAAGGAGTTCCTTAGCGATGACAGAAGTATCCAAGATAATTTGGTGGGCGGAGGCCCACTCTTGTTATCTGTCAGCAATCTACATCCCAGGAGGGGACAACTGGGAAGCGCATTTTCTAAGTCGACAGACTTTTTATCCGGGGGAATGGGAACTCCATCCGGAGGTGTTTGCCTCACTGATTCTCAGATAGGGCAGACCGGAGTTGGATCTAATGACGTCTGGACAGAATGCAAAGCTCCCAAGATACGGATCCAGGTTGAGGGATCCTCAGCCCGAACTGATAGATGCCTTGGCAGTGCCTTGGTCATTCAACCTAGCTTATGTGTTTCCACTGTCTTCTTTCCTTCCCCGGGTGATTGCTCAGATCAAACAGGAGAGAGCTTCAGTAATTCTAATCGCGCCTGCGTGGCCATGCAGGATTTGGTATGCAGATCTAGTGGACATGTCCTTTCTGCCTCCATGGAAACTTCCAGTGAGACAGGATCTTCTCATTCAAGGTCCTTTCCAACATCCAAATCTAAATTCTCTGCAGCTGACTGCTTGGAGATTGAACGCTTGATTTTATCTAAGCGGGGATTCTCTGATTCGGTCATAGGTTTTTTGATTCAGGCATGTAAGCCTGTCACTAGAAAGATTTATCATAAGATATGGCATAAATATCTTTTTTGGTGTGAGTTCAAGGGCTAGTCATGGAGTACAGTTAGGATTCCCAGGATTCTGTCCTTTCTCCAAGAAGGATTGGAGAAAGGGTGATCAGCGAGTTCCTTAAAGGGACAAATTTCTGCTTTGTCAATTTTGTTACATAAACGTTTGGCAGATGTTCCAGACGTTCAGTCTTTTTGTCAGGCTCTAACCAGAATTAAGCCTGTGTTTAGACCAATTGCTCCACCCTGGAGTTTGAATTTAGTTCTTAGTGTTCTTCAAGGGGTTCCGTTTGAACCCATGCATTCCATAGATATTAAGTTGTTATCTTGGAAAGTTTTGTTTTTGGTTGCCATTTCTTCTGCTCATAGAGTTTCTGAGCTTTCAGCCTTACAATGTGATTCGCCTTATCTTATCTTCCATTCTGATAAGGTGGTCTTACGTACCAAACCTGGTTTCCTTCCTAAGGTTGTTTCTAATAAGAATGAAGGAACAACGATTTCCTGATTAATATTATGTCCTAACCCTTCTTCTAAGAAGGAACGTATGTTACATAACCTGGACGTGGTCCGTACCCTGAAGTTTTACTTGCAGGCGACTAAGGATTAACGTCAATCATCTTCATTATTAATTGTTTTTTCTGGAAAGCGTAGGGGTCAGAAAGCTACGGCTACCTCCCTTTCTTTTTGGCTGAAGAGTATCATCCGTCTGGCGTATGAGACTGCTGGACAGCAGCCTCCTGAAAGAATTACGGCTCATTCTACTAGGGCTGTGGCTTCCTCATGGGCATTTAAAAACTATGCTTCTGTTAAACAGATTTGCAAGGCTGCAACTTGGTCTTCTCTTCACACTTTTTCCAAATTTTCCAAATTTGATACTTTTGCTTCTTCTGAGGCTGGTTTTGGGAGACAGGTTCTTCAAGCAGTGGTGCCTTCCGTTTAGGTTCCTGTCTTGTCCCTCCCTTTCATCCATGTCCTGTAGCTTTGGTATTGTATCCCACAAGTAAGGATGAAATCTGTGGACTCGTCATATCTTTTAGAAGAAAAGTAAATTTATGCTTACCTGATAAATGAATTTCTTCTACGATATGACGAGTCCACGGCCCACCCTCATTTTTTAGACAGATTTAGATTATATTTTATTTTTTATAAACTTCAGTCACCTCTGCACCTTTGGCTTTTCCTTTCTCTTCCTAACTTCGGTCGAATGACTGGAGGTGGAGGGAAGGGAGGAGCTATATATACAGCTCTGCTGTGGTGCTCTTTGCCACTTCCTGTCAGCAGGAGGATAAATCCCACAAGTAAGGATGAAATCAGTGGACTCGTCATATCGTAGAAGAAATTAATTTATCAGGTTAGCATAAATTTGCTTTTAAAATGCTGGTGGACGGAGCATACTTAAACACAGCACTTGCTCAGAGAACCTAAGGTGCTTGTATCATCAGTAACTCAATTTGCATCCTTGCTGACATAATACAAACACTGCTGGCTCTCTGAGCGCCTACAGTTTTTAAAACGATGGTCTACTGTAGAGCTGCAACAACTAATCGACATAATCGATTATGAAAATAGTTGTCAACGAATCTCAATCGATTAGTTGGTTTGCAATTAGTTGGTCTGTGCACAGCACAAACTGCTTCACTCCGATGAGCTCCTGCACATGGTATTGTGTTTTATGGAAATGCCCTTAGCCTCAAGGACGTCTACAGATGTTTACTTTTAACTTTTTCAGGAAATTATAGGTTTCTTTTTAAGTTTACATCTACTCCGTCTTATGTGCAACCCAGAAATAAAATAGGAGTCATAATTTGGATTGTTTATATTAAATCAGGTGATTTGGGACTATGCTTTGCATGATTTAGTGCTGAGATTGTTATTTACACCTAGCCCTAGATTGATGGCGTTTGTTATATGCTATTGCTGATTATATGTACTCTATAGATACATGTGTAAGGCTGTATCCTTTTACTGATATATAGGCCTCTAGTTATTAAGCCGTCAACCGCAAATACGCTGGAATTTGTGGCAAGGCTGATTTGCCTTAGTTATCAAGGCCTACTGCCCGGGAAAAGTAGAATATAGTGACGTAACCTATGATCCGCCGGACTCAGTCCGACACAGATCGATGGTTACGTCACTACAGATGTTCCGAACGCAAGTTCGGCACAATCTGACTACTTTTGGTAGTTATGAAACTACTTCCAGGTACGCTCGCCACTTTTCCGGGCCAGCGTACCTAAATTTCAATCCGCCGCCCTGGAGGAGGCGGATCCCATAGGAATCAATGGGAGTCTGACCATAGCGAAAGCTCATGTTCTCTGCTGCCCGATATCCCATTGATTCCTATGGGAAACGTCTGCACCTAACACCCTAACATGTACCCCGAGTCTAAACACCCCTAATCTGCCCCCCCCCCTACACCGCCGCAACAAAATAAATTTATTACCCCCTAAACCGCCGCTCCCTGACCCCGCCACAACTATATTAAACATGTTAACCCCTAATCTGCCGCCCCCTATACCGCCGCCACCTACATAAACTTATTAACCCCTATCCTGCGGACCCCGGACCCAGCCGCAACTAAATAAATTGTTTAACCCCTAAACCGCCGCTCCCGGACCCCGCCACCTATATTAAACTTATTAACCCCTATCCTGCCCCCCCCCATACCGCCACCACCTATATTAAAATTATTAACCCCTAATCCTAAGTCTAACACTAACCCTAACCCCCCTAACTTAAATATTATTTTAATAAATCGAAAGAATATTACTCGTATTAACTAAATTAATCCTATTTAAACAAAATACTTACCTGTAAAATAAACCCTAAGATAGCTACAATATAACTAATAATTATATTGTAGCTATTTTAGGATTTATTTTTATTTTACAGGCAACTTTGTATTTATTTTAACTAGGTACAATAGTTATTAAATAGTTACTAACTATTTAATAGATACCTAGCTAAAATAAGTACAAAATTACCTGTAAAATAAATCCTAACCTAAGTTACAATTAAACCTAACACTACACTATCATTAAATACATTAAATAAATTACCTAAAATTAAAACTAAACTAAACTATAGTACAAAAAAAACACTCTAAATTACAGAAAATAAAAAAGAATTACAAGACGTTTAAACTAATTACACCTAATCTAAGCCCCCTAATAAAATAATAAAGCCCCCCCCAAAATAAAAAAATGCCCTACCCTACTCTAAATTACCAAGTAACCAGCTCTTTTACCAGCCCTTAAAAGGGCTTTTCTTTCATGTAATTAGCAAGAGTCCATGAGCTAGTGACGTATGGGATATACATTCCTACCAGGAGGGGCAAAGTTTCCCAAACCTCAAAATGCCTATAAATACACCCCTCACCACACCCACAATTCAGTTTTACAAACTTTGCCTCCAATGGAGGTGGTGAAGTAAGTTTGTGCTAGATTCTACGTTGATATGCGCTCCGCAGCAAGTTGGAGCCCGGTTTTCCTCTCAGCGTGCAGTGAATGTCAGAGGGATGTGAGGAGAGTATTGCCTATTTGAATGCAGTGATCTCCTTCTACGGGGTCTATTTCATAGGTTCTCTGTTATCGGTCGTAGAGATTCATCTCTTACCTCCCTTTTCAGATCGACGATATACTCTTATATATACCATTACCTCTGCTGATTCTCGTTTCAGTACTGGTTTGGCTTTCTACAAACATGTAGATGAGTGTCCTGGGGTAAGTAAATCTTATTTTCTGTGACACTCTAAGCTATGGTTGGGCACTTTGTTTATAAAGTTCTAAATATATGTATTCAAACATTTATTTGCCTTAACTCAGAATGTTCAACTTTCCTTATTTTTCAGACAGTCAGTTTCATATTTGGGATTATGCTTCTTTTTATTGCGTCATTCTTGGCGCAGACTTTTTTGGCGCAAAAAATTCTTTTCCGTTTCCGGCATCATACGTGTCGCCGGAAGTTGCGTCATTTTTTTACGTTATTTTGCGCCAAAAATGTCGGCGTTCCGGATGTGGCGTCATTTTTGGCGCCAAAAGCATTTAGGCGCCAAATAATGTGGGCGTCTTATTTGGCGCTAAAAAATATGGGCGTCGCTTTTGTCTCCACATTATTTAAGTCTCATTTTTCATTGCTTCTGGTTGCTAGAAGCTTGTTCTTTGGCATTTTTTCCCATTCCTGAAACTGTCATTTAAGGAATTTGATCAATTTTGCTTTATATATATGTTGTTTTTTCTCTTACATATTGCAAGATGTCTCACGTTGCATCTGAGTCAGAAGATACTACAGGAAAATCGCTGTCTAGTGCTGGATCTACCAAAGCTAAGTGTATCTGCTGTAAACTTTTGGTAGCTATTCCTCCGGCTGTTGTTTGTATTAATTGTCATGACAAACTTGTTAATGCAGATAATATTTCCTTTAGTAAAGTACCATTGTCTGTTGCAGTTCCTTCAACATCTAAGGTGCAGAATGTTCCTGATAACATAAGAGATTTTGTTTCTGAATCCATCAAGAAGGCTATGTCTGTTATTTCTCCTTCTAGTAAACGTAAAAAATCTTTTAAAACTTCTCTCCCTACAGATGAATTTTTAAATGAACATCATCATTCTGATTCTGATGACTCTTCTGGTTCAGAGGATTCTGTTTCAGAGGTTGATGCTGATAAATCTTCATATTTATTTAAAATGGATTTTATTCGTTCTTTACTTAAAGAAGTATTAATTGCTTTAGAAATAGAGGATTCTGGTCCTCTTGATACTAATTCTAAACGTTTAGATAAGGTATTTAAATCTCCTGTGGTTATTCCAGAAGTTTTTCCTGTTCCTAATGCTATTTCTGCAGTAATTTCCAAAGAATGGGATAAATTGGGTAATTCATTTACTCCTTCTAAACGTTTTAAGCAATTATATCCTGTACCGTCTGACAGGTTAGAATTTTGGGACAAAATCCCTAAAGTTGATGGGGCTATTTCTACCCTTGCTAAACGTACTACCATTCCTACGTCAGATGGTACTTCGTTTAAAGATCCTTTAGATAGGAAAATTGAATCCTTTCTAAGAAAAGCTTATCTGTGTTCAGGTAATCTTCTTAGACCTGCTATATCATTGGCTGATGTTGCTGCAGCTTCAACTTTTTGGTTGGAAACTTTAGCGCAACAAGTAACAAATCATGATTCTCATGATATTATTATTCTTCTTCAGCATGCTAATAATTTTATCTGTGATGCCATTTTTGATATTATCAGAGTTGATGTCAGGTTTATGTCTCTAGCTATTTTAGCTAGAAGAGCTTTATGGCTTAAGACTTAGAATGCTGATATGGCTTCTAAATCAACTCTACTTTCTATTTCTTTCCAGGGTAACAAATTATTTGGTTCTCAGTTGGATTCTATTATCTCAACTGTTACTGGTGGGAAAGGAACTTTTTTACCACAGGATAAAAAATCTAAGGGTAAAAACAGGGCTAATAATCGTTTTCGTTCCTTTCGTTTCAACAAAGAACAAAAGCCTGATCCTTCATCCTCAGGAGCAGTTTCAGTTTGGAAACCATCTCCAGTCTGGAATAAATCCAAGCCTGCTAGAAAGGCAAAGCCTGCTTCTAAGTCCACATGAAGGTGCGGCCCTCATTCCAGCTCAGCTGGTAGGGGGCAGGTTACGTTTTTTCAAAGAAATTTGGATCAATTCTGTTCACTATCTTTGGATTCAGAACATTGTTTCAGAAGGGTACAGAATTGGTTTCAAGATGAGACCTCCTGCAAAGAGATTTTTTCTTTCCCGTGTCCCAGTAAATCCAGTGAAAGCTCAAGCATTTCTGAATTGTGTTTCAGATCTAGAGTTGGCTGGAGTAATTATGCCAGTTCCAGTTCCGGAACAGGGGATGGGGTTTTATTCAAATCTCTTCATTGTACCAAAGAAGGAGAATTCCTTCAGACCAGTTCTGGATCTAAAAATATTGAATCGTTATGTAAGGATACCAACGTTCAAGATGGTAACTGTAAGGACTATCTTGCCTTTTGTTCAGCAAGGGAATTATATGTCCACAATAGATTTACAGGATGCATATCTGCATATTCCGATTCATCCAGATCATTATCAGTTCCTGAGATTCTCTTTTCTGGACAAGCATTACCAGTTTGTGGCTCTACCGTTTGGCCTAGCTACAGCTCCAAGAATTTTTTCAAAGGTTCTCGGTGCCCTTCTGTCTGTAATCAGAGAACAGGGTATTGTGGTATTTCCTTATTTGGACGATATCTTGGTACTTGCTCAGTCTTTACATTTAGCAGAATCTCCTACGAATCGACTTGTGTTGTTTCTTCAAGATCATGGTTGGAGGATCAATTTACCAAAAAGTTCTTTGATTCCTCAGACAAGGGTAACCTTTCTGGGTTTCCAGATAGATTCAGTGTCCATGACTCTGTCTTTAACAGAAAAGAGACGTCTAAAATTGATTGCAGCTTGTCGAAACCTTCAGTCACAATCATTCCCTTCGGTAGCCTTATGCATGGAAATTCTAGGTCTTATGACTGCTGCATCGGACGCGATCCCCTTTGCTCGTTTTCACATGCGACCTCTTCAGCTCTGTATGCTGAATCAATGGTGCAAGGATTACACAAAGATATCTCAATTAATATCTTTAAAACCGATTGTACGACACTCTCTAACGTGGTGGACAGATCACCATCGTTTAATTCAGGGGGCTTCTTTTGTGCTTCCGACCTGGACTGTCATTTCAACAGATGCAAGTCTCACAGGTTGGGGAGCTGTGTGGGGATCTCTGACGGCACAAGGAGTTTGGGAATCTCAGGAGGTGAGATTACCGATCAATATTTTGGAACTCCGTGCAATTTTCAGAGCTCTTCAGTTTTGGCCTCTTCTGAAGAGAGAATCGTTCATTTGTTTTCAGACAGACAATGTCACAACTGTGGCATACATCAATCATCAAGGAGGGACTCACAGTCCTCTGGCTATGAAAGAAGTATCTCGAATTTTGGTTTGGGCGGAATCCAGCTCCTGTCTAATCTCTGCGGTTCATATCCCAGGTATAGACAATTGGGAAGCGGATTATCTCAGTCGCCAAACGTTGCATCCGGGCGAATGGTCTCTTCACCCAGAGGTATTTCTTCAGATTGTTCAAATGTGGGAACTTCCAGAAATAGATCTGATGGCGTCTCATCTAAACAAGAAACTTCCCAGGTATCTGTCCAGATCCCGGGATCCTCAGGCGGAGGCAGTGGATGCATTATCACTTCCTTGGAAGTATCATCCTGCCTATATCTTTCCGCCTCTAGTTCTTCTTCCAAGAGTAATCTCCAAGATTCTGAAGGAATGCTCGTTTGTTCTGCTGGTAGCTCCGGCATGGCCTCACAGGTTTTGGTATGCGGATCTTGTCCGGATGGCCTCTTGCCAACCGTGGACTCTTCCGTTAAGACCAGACCTTCAGTCTCAAGGTCCTTTTTTCCATCAGGATCTAAAATCCTTAAATTTAAAGGTATGGAGATTGAACGCTTGATTCTTGGTCAAAGAGGTTTCTCTGACTCTGTGATTAATACTATGTTACAGGCTCGTAAATCTGTATCTAGAGAGATATATTATAGAGTCTGGAAGACTTATATTTCTTGGTGTCTTTCTCATCATTTTTCTTGGCATTCTTTTAGAATACCGAGAATATTACAGTTTCTTCAGGATGGTTTAGATAAGGGTTTGTCCGCAAGTTCCTTGAAAGGACAAATCTCTGCTCTTTCTGTTCTTTTTCACAGAAAGATTGCTATTCTTCCTGATATTCATTGTTTTGTACAAGCTTTGGTTCGTATAAAGCCTGTCATTAAGTCAATTTCTCCTCCTTGGAGTTTGAATTTGGTTCTGGGGGCTCTTCAAGCTCCTCCATTTGAACCTATGCATTCATTGGACATTAAATTACTTTCTTGGAAAGTTTTGTTCCTTTTGGCCATCTCTTCTGCCAGAAGAGTTTCTGAATTATCTGCTCTTTCTTGTGAGTCTCCTTTTCTGATTTTTCATCAGGATAAGGCGGTGTTGCGAACTTCTTTTGAATTTTTACCTAAAGTTGTGAATTCCAACAACATTAGTAGAGAAATTGTGGTTCCTTCATTATGTCCTAATCCTAAGAATTCTAAGGAGAAATCGTTGCATTCTTTGGATGTTGTTAGAGCTTTGAAATATTATGTTGAAGCTACTAAATCTTTCCGAAAGACTTCTAGTCTATTTGTTATCTTTTCCGGTTCTAGAAAAGGCCAGAAAGCTTCTGCCATTTCTTTGGCATCTTGGTTGAAATCTTTAATTCATCTTGCCTATGTTGTCGGGTAAAACTCCGACTCAGAGGATTACAGCTCATTCTACTAGGTCAGTTTCTACTTCCTGGGCGTTTAGGAATGAAGCTTCGGTTGATCAGATTTGCAAAGCAGCAACTTGGTCCTCTTTGCATACTTTTACTAAATTCTACCATTTTGATGTATTTTCTTCTTCTGAAGCAGTTTTTGGTAGAAAAGTACTTCAGGCAGCGGTTTCAGTTTGAATCTTCTGCTTATGTTTTTCATTAAACTTTATTTTGGGTGTGGATTATTTTCAGCAGGAATTGGCTGTCTTTATTTTATCCCTCCCTCTCTAGTGACTCTTGTGTGGAAAGATCCACATCTTGGGTAATCATTATCCCATACGTCACTAGCTCATGGACTCTTGCTAATTACATGAAAGAAAACATAATTTATGTAAGAACTTACCTGATAAATTCATTTCTTTCATATTAGCAAGAGTCCATGAGGCCCGCCCTTTTTTTGTGGTGGTTATGATTTTGTATAAAGCACAATTATTCCAATTCCTTATTTTATATGCTTTCGCACTTTTTTATCACCCCACTTCTTGGCTATTCGTTAAACTGAATTGTGGGTGTGGTGAGGGGTGTATTTATAGGCATTTTGAGGTTTGGGAAACTTTGCCCCTCCTGGTAGGAATGTATATCCCATACGTCACTAGCTCATGGACTCTTGCTAATATGAAAGAAATGAATTTATCAGGTAAGTTCTTACATAAATTATGTTTTTGCGGGGCATTGCCCCAAAGTAATCGGCTCTTTTACCTGTAAAAAAAAAAAAAAAAAATACAACCCCCTCGACATTAAAACCCACCACCCACATACCCCTACTCTAAAACGCTTAGACCCTGAAGATCATCCTACCTTGAGCCGTCTTCACCCAACCGGGCCGAAATCTTCATCCAGGGTGCGCAGAGGAGGTCCTTCATCCGGTAGAAGTCTTCATCCAGGCGGCGTCTTCAATCTTCATCCATCCGTAGCGAAGCGGAGCTATCTTCAAAGGAGCCGACGCGGAGCCATCCTCTTCAACCGACGACTGACCGACGAATGAAGGTTCCTTTAAGGGACGTCATCCAAGATGGCATCCCTCGAATTCCGATTGGCTGATAGGATTCTATCAGCCAATCGGAATTAAGGTAGGAAAAATCTGATTGGCTGATTCAATCAGCCAATCAGATTGAAGTTCAATCCGATTGGCTGATCCAATCAGCCAATCGGATTGAGCTAGCATTCTATTGGCTGTTCCGATCAGCCAATAGAATGCAAGCTCAATCCGATTGGCTGATAACTAGAGGCCATTGTAATTGTAATATGTACCAAATTCAACCTCTGTAAGTATATATCTGTTATTTTAAGAGTGGACTAATATTTTCCCCCTAACCTTATAGCTGGTTATTTACCACTGCATATATATATATATATATATATATATATATATATTCAAGATATTTTTATGTTAAAATGAATGCCAGGCTTACTTTGAGAGGCCCCTTGCATTGGTGGAGAACTAACAAAGATAAATAGCCCACCTTGGTAAAATTGGCAAAACCCTATTTATGCATCTCAGGCACCTCAACACCATCTGAGTGCCTCTTCTCTGCTGCAGGCAAAATAGCTTGCAAAAAGAGAGCCAGCCTCAGCCAGGAACATGTGGTCATGATGACATTTTTGCATTTCAATGGAAAGTTTCTGAAAGAGTGAATAACAGAATGTTATCAACAGTGGTAGTTTCTCTTTCTACTTCTACCTCTTTTCAAACAGTTTGTGGTTTTGTTTTGCTTAATTAAAAAAAATGTGTTCTGCTGCTTAAAAAGATGGACCAACAGTTGTTTTAATGTAAAGTTTTAGTTGGAAGTTTATATTTATAACACTCAGTATGTGGATTTTATTTTAAATATAGGATTTTCTTTTAACCGATTAGTCGATTAATCGAAAAAATAATCGACCGATTAATCGATTATGAAAATAATAGTTAGTTGCAGCCCTAGTGTACTGAGAATATTCTGGAATATCCATGCTTCACATGCAGAGAAAAAAAATCTTACACTGAAAGAGTGATAACTTTTTACTGGAAGCATTTTTGACAATATATGTATATGCATAATGCCCCATTACATTTGTAGAAACTGTAGAAGTAAGTAGTCTTAGTATGAAGCATAGAAAAAAGTAATTTGTATGAGATATATATCTACGTTCAACCCCAAGGAAGAAAACAAACGCTTCACTCTCCGGTCTTTTTCATCGATGTTTATTGCTCACAAAAAACTATATCACAGCATTCCCAAACGTTTCGACACCAATTGGTGTCTTTTTCAATGGGTATTTGCCAAAAAATTTTTGTCCCAAAAGGCTCCGGAGCCTTTTGGGACAAATTTTTTTTGGCAAATACCCATTGAAAAAGACACCAATTGGTGTCCAAACGTTTGGGAATGCTGTGATATAGTTTTTTGTGAGCAATAAACATCGATGAAAAAGACCAGAGAGTGAAGCGTTTGTTTCTCCAACATTGGTGTGTCCGGTCCACGGCGTCATCCATTACTTGTGGGATATTCTCCTCCCCTACAGGGAAAGGCACGGAGAGCACACAGCAAGAGCTGTCCATATAGCTCCCCCTCTGGCTCCGCCCCCAGTCATTCTCCTTGCCGCTCTGAACAAGTAGCATCTCCACAGGGATGGTGAGGAGTTTGTGGTGTTAGTTGTAGTTTTTTATTTCTTCTATCAAGAGTTTGTTATTTTAATATAGTGCTGGTATATACTATTTACTCTGAAACAGAAAGAGATGAAGAGTTCTGTTTAAAAGAAGAGTATGATTTTAGCAGCAGTAACTAAAATCGATTGCTGTTCCCACACAGGACTGTTGAGATGAGAGAACTTCAGTTGGGGGGAACAGTTTGCAGACTTTTCTGCTCAAGGTATGACTAGCCATTTTCTAACAAGACTGTGTAATGCTGGAAGGCTGTCATTTTTCCCTCATGGGGATCGGTAAGCCATTTTCTTAGACTTAGAAAGAATAAAGGGCTTATTATGGGCTATTAACTGGTGGACACTCTTAAGGGCTAAATCGATTGTTTATTTAAGTTTTTATTTAAAGTTTGAAGTGGATTTCACACTTTTATTATTTGGGGAACGTTTTTTATCGCCAGGCACTAGTTAAGACACCTTCCCAGTCAGGAAGGGCCTTTCACTGTATTAGGCAGAGCCTCATTTTCGCGCCATTATTGCACAGTTTCTTTTAAGTACAGTGCATGCAGATGCATGTGAGAGGGTCTGATGTCCACTGAAAAAGTTCCTAGAAGGCTTGAAATACCCCCCTGGGATAGTTGAAGTCACAACAAAGGCTGTGGCTGGGACTGTAGTGGGGTTAAAATTGCAAACGGCTCCGGTTTCCACATTTTAAGGGTTAACAGCTTGAAAATTGGGGTGCAATACTTTGAATGCACTAAGACACTGGTGAAAATTTGGTAAAGATTGGATAATTCCTTCATAGTTTTTCACATATTCAGTAATAAAGTGTGCCCTGTTTAACATTTAAAGAGACAGTAACGGTTTTGTTTTAAAACGGTTTTTGTACTTTATTAACCAGTTTAAGCCTGTTTAACATGTCTGTACCTTCTGATAGATCATGTTCTGTATGTATGGAAGCCAATGTGGTTCCCCCTTCAAATATATGTGATAATTGTGCCATAGCGTCCAAACACAGTAAGGACAGTATTGTCACAAATAGTAAGGTTGCCCAGGATGATTCCTCAGATGAAGGAAGTAGAGATAGTTCTACATCTTCTCCTTCTGTGTCTATACCAGTTATGCCCGCGCAGGCGACCCCTAGTACTTCTAGCGCGCCAATGCTTGTTACTATGCAACAATTGACGGCAGTAATGGATAACTCCATAGCTAATATTTTATCCAAAATGCCAGCATTTCAGAGAAAGCGCGATTGCTCTGTTTTAAACACTGTAGAGCAGGAGGGCGCTGATGATAATTTTTCTGTCATACCCTCACACCAGTCTGAAGTGGCAGTGAGGGAGGGTTTCTCAGATGGAGAAATTTCTGATACAGGAAGAATTTCTCAGCAGGCAGAACCTGATGTTGTGACATTTAAATCAGAGCATCTCTTAAGGAGGTGCTATCTACTCTGGATGATTGTGACAATCTGGTCATCCCAGAAAACTTGTGCAAGATGGACAAGTTCCTAGAGGTCCCGGTGCACCCTGATGCCTTTCCGATACCTAAACGGGTGGCGGACATAGTGAATAAGGAGTGGGAGAAGCCAGGCATACCTTTTTGTCCCTCCTCCTATATTTAAGAAATTGTTCCCTATGGTCGACCCCAGGAAGGACATATGGCAAACAGTCCCTAAGGTCGAGGGGGCGGTTTCTACACTAGCCAAACGCACGAACATTCCCATTGAGGACAATTGTGCTTTCAAAGATCCTATGGATAAAAAATTGGAGGGTTTGCTTAAAAAGATTTTTGTACAGCAAGGTTACCTCCTTCAACCTATTTCGTGCATTATTCCTGTCACTACAGCGGCGTGGTTCTGGTTCGAGGAACTGGAAAAGTCGCTCAGTAGGGAGACTCCGTATGAGGAAGTCATGGACAGAATTCACGCACTTAAGTTAGCTAATTTCTTTATTTTTGACGCCGCTTTGCAGTTAGCGAGATAAGCGGCGAAAAATTCAGGGTTTGCAATTGTGGCGCGCAGAGCGCTCTGGCTAAAGTCTTGGTCGGCGGATGTATCTTCCAAGACAAAATTGAATATCCCTTTCAAAGGTAAGACCCTTTTTGGGCCAGAATTGAAAGAAATTATTTCAGACATCACTGGGGGAAAGGGCCATGCCCTCCCACAGGATAGGCCTTTCAAGGCTAAGAATAAGTCCAATTTTCGTTCCTTTCGCAATTTCAGGAACGGACCGGCTTCTAACTCGGCAGCCTCTAGACAAGAGGGTAACGCTTCCCAGACTAAGCCAGCTTGGAAACCAATGCAAGGCTGGAATAAGGGTAAACAGGCCAAGAAGCCTGCTGCTGCTACCAAGACAGCATGAAGGGGTAGCTCCCGATCCGGGACCGAATCTAGTAGGGGGACAGACTCTCTCTTTGCTCAGGCTTGGGCAAGAGATGTTCAAGATCCCTGGACACTAGAAATAGTCTCTCAGGGTTATCTTCTAGAATTCAAGGAACTCCCCCCAAGGGGAAGGTTCCACATTTCTCACTTATCTTCAAACCAAATAAGTAGACAGGCATTCTTACATTGTGTAGAAGACCTGTTAAAGATGGGAGTGATACACCCAGTTCCAACTGTGGAACAAGGTCAGAGGTTTTTACTCAAATCTGTTTGTAGTTCCCAAAGAAGAGGGAACTTTCAGACCAATTCTGGATTTAAAAATTCTAAACAAATTTCTCAGAGTTCCATTGTTCAAAATTGAAACCATTCGAACAATTTTACCTACAATCCAGGAGGGTCAATATATGACTACCGTGGATTTAAAGGATGCGTATCTACATATTCCTATCCACAAAGATCATCATTAGTTCCTAAGGTTCGCCTTTCTGGACAAACATTATCAGTTCGTGGCTCTCCCATTCGGACTAGCCACTACTCCCAGAATTTTCACAAAGGTGCTCGGGTCCCTTCTAGCGGTTCTAAGACCAAGGGGCATTGTAGTGGCACCTTATCTGGACGACATTCTAATTCAAGCGTCGTCTCTTTCCAAGGCAAAGGCTCATACAGACATTGTTCTAGCCTTTCTCAGATCTCACGGGTGGAAGGTGAACGTAGAAAAGAATTCCCTGTCTCCGTCGACAAGAGTTCCCTTTTTGGGAACAATAATAGATTCTTTTGAAATGAAGATCTTCCTGACAGAAGTCAGAAAGTCAAAGCTTCCAAACGCTTGTCAAGTTCTTCTCTCTATTCTGCAGCCTTCCATAGCTCAGTACATGGAAGTAGTAGGGTTGATGGTTGCAGCAATGGACATAGTTCCTTTTGCTCGAATTCATCTAAGACCATTACAACTGTGCATGCTCCAGTAGACAGGATCACCTGTCTCAGGGAATGAGTTTCTGCAGACCAAAGTGGGTCATTGTCAGTCTATCAGGCTGGGGCGCGGTCTGGGATTCCCTGAAAACTCATGACGACTGTAGCTTACATCAACCATCAGGGAGGAACAAGGAGTTCCTTGGCGATGAGAGAGGTATCCAAGATCATCAAATGGGCGGAGGATCACTCCTGCCACCTATCTGCAATCCACATCCCAGGAGTAGACAACTGGGAGGCGGATTATCTGAGTCGTCAGATTTTCTATCCGGGGGAGTGGGAACTCTACCCGGAGGTGTTTGCCCAGTTGACTCAATTATGGGGCATTCCAGACATGGATCTGATGGCGTCTCGTCAGAACTTCAAGGTTCCTTGCTACTGGTCCAGATCCAGGGATCCCAAGGCCACTCTAGTGGATGCATTAGTGGCGCCTTGGTCGTTCAACCTAGCTTATGCGTTTCCACCGTTCCCTCTCCTTCCCAGGCTTGTAGCAAGGATCAAACAGGAGAAGGCCTCGGTGATTCTGATAGCTCCTGCGTGGCCGTGCAGGATTTGGTATGCAGACCTGGTGAATATGTCATCGGCTCCACCATGGAAGCTACCTTTGAGACAGGATCTTCTAGTACAAGGTCCATTCGAACATCCAAATCTAATTTCTCTGCAGCTGACTGCTTGGAAATTGAACGTTTTGATTTTATCCAAGCGTGGGTTTTCAGATTCAGTGATAGATACTCTGGTCCAAGCCAGAAAACCTGTGTCTAGAAAGATTTACCATAAAATATGGAAAAGATATATCTGTTGGTGTGAATCCAAGGGATTCTCCTGGAGTAAGATTAAAATTCCTAAGATCCTCTCCTTTCTCCAAGAAGGTTTGGATAAGGGATTGTCAGCGAGTTCTCTAAAAGGACAGATTTCTGCTTTATCTGTCTTGTTATACAAACGACTGACAGCTGTGCCAGAGGTACAAGCTTTTGTACAGGCTTTGGTCAGAATCAAACCTGTTTACAGACCCTTGACTCCTCCTTGGAGTCTAAATTTAGTTCTTTCAGTTCTTCAGGGGGTTCCGTTTGAACCCTTACATTCCATAGATATCAAGTTGCTATCTTGGAAAGTTCTGTTTTTGGCTGCTATTGCTTCTGCTAGAAGAGTTTCTGAATTATCTGCTTTGCAGTGTGATCCACCCTATCTGGTGTTCCATTCAGATAAGGTTATTTTGCGTACCAAGCCTGGTTTTCTTCCAAAAGTTGTTTCCAACAAAAATATTAACCAGGAAATAGTTGTTCCTTCCTTCTCTGTGCCCGAATCCAGTTTCAAAGAAGGAACGTTTGTCCACATGGGCCTTCAAGAACGAGGCTTCTGTTAATCAGATATGTAAGGCAGCGACTTGGTCTTCTCTGCACACTTTTGCCAAATTTTACAAATTTGATATTTTTGCTTCTTCGGAGGCTGTTTTTGTGAGAGAGGTTTTGCAAGCCGTGGTGCCTTCTGTTTAGGTAACCTGATTTGCTCCCTCCCTTCATCCGTGTCCTAAAGCTTTGGTATTGGTTCCCACAAGTAATGGATGACGCCGTGGACCGGACACACCAATGTTGGAGAAAACAGAATTTATGCTTACCTGATAAATTACTTTCTCCAACGGTGTGTCCGGTCCACGGCCCGCCCTGGTTTTTTAATCAGGTTTGAAATTTTTTTATTTTTTTCTTTATACACTACAGTCACCACGGCACCCTATAGTTTCTCCTTTTTCTCCTAACCGTCGGTCGAATGACTGGGGGGCGGAGCCAGAGGGGGAGCTATATGGACAGCTCTTGCTGTGTGCTCTCCTTGCCTTTCCCTGTAGGGGAGGAGAATATCCCACAAGTAATAGATGACGCTGTGGACCGGACACACCGTTGGAGAAAGTAATTTATCAGGTAAGCATAAATTCTGTTTTTCTTCCTTGGGGTTGAACGTAGATCTACATATCTTCCACGCAGCACCCCGGCAGATGATCTCAGGAACAGTGAGTGCACTATAACTGATATTGTGTGTATATATATATATATCATGGAAGGGAACTGCACTCCAAGACCGGATCAGGTACACATCCCGTAACTCAGCAACATCCAGCCCTGGGTGCTAAATAGCACTCCAAAAAAGCTGTGATGTCACCAGAGCCACATGCAGTCCGGAATGGGTGCAAGAAACAAGGGGGATTTCAAATAAAAAGTAATACAACACATAGAAACACCCAGCACTCACCAGCTAGCTCACAGCTAAGATAAAATCACATATAACATATATATATATATATATAGCAGGCCAGCACTCACGGTTAACATTTTATCCACCCAGGGTGCTTCCATGGTATTGATAGTAGTAAAGAATGGGGTTGCACTCTCCAGGATTTCCAAAGTTACCTTTTAATGTAACGTTTCGGGGTGTTACCCCCTTTGTCAAACAATACAAAATAACTAAAATACAAATGGTAGAGGGCGCCACATAGTGCAGATCAGACGAGCAGGGAATAGGACATGAGTAAGCGATAAACCTACTCACGTGATGGAATGCACCAATGTGCAATGCAGGCAAGCCGAGACCAAAGAGTCGCCTGGCAGACTCCTAGGCAACTGTAACTAGTAAGGTCCTTGTCCCATCAAATGAAATCCACGGTTTTTGTGATATGTGCATGTTATTTAGATCTATGACCTAGCCAGACTCTCTATAGATTGTTGCATTCTTTCCGGGTTTTTTTTAGTATTATTGATTTATCTTTATCAGTTAGTATTTATTATGTTGTACTTGAAATGGTATTTGGTGATCTGAGTTGATATGATTTTGGTGATCTGAGTTGATATGACTTCCATGACTCACACTTTGTTGCTTGGGCTAGTATAGGCTGCACTAATATGCCATGTAGTGCGTTACCGTGGATGGTATTTTTCATTGGATTCTGGGGACACTCCCTCCGGATCAGCCCCTTGCTATACTTTAGTATCATAGCTAAAAATGTATATGTCCTACTTAAGCGCCGACTAACACCTATATGCCCGGAGGAAGCGAAACCTAGCTTTCGCCTATTAGAGAGTGGTTATAAAGAAATGGAGTAACCAGGCGCCAACTAACGGAGGCTAGGTGTAAACGTGGAGATCTAAAAACAGTTCAAATTTAATAACATAAAAACAGATAGTAAAATATAGACAAATGTTAAAAACAATTTTGACAATAATAAAGAATCAAGCAATATGCACAATTCCTGGTTCATGGATCCATGAAGGTACAAAACTAAAACTTGTTACAGTAATAGTAGACAAGGTACAAGAAATGTGATTTAATAAATCACTATCTAAGGCTACAGGAGCTGCTAATGTGGATCAAGTGGTGCAATGTTGTGCAAAAAAATGTCCAAAATCAGTGACGTAGTGTCCAAAGCAAATCAAATTGATATCTAAAAACAGATATCTAAAAACAGACAAGTTCAATCAAATCAATCCAAATATGGTCAATGTGGAAAAAAGTAGGTAAAAATGTGTAAAATGTTATATACACTGCTCAAAAAAATAAAGGGAACACTAAGATAACACATCCTAGATCTGAATGAATAAAATATTCTAATTAAATACTTTGTTCTTTACATAGTTGAATGTGCTGACAACAAAATCACACAAAAATTAAAAAATGGAAATCAAAATTTTCAACCCATGGAGGTCTGGATTTGGAGTCACACTCAAAATTAAAGTGGAAAAACACACTACAGGCAGATCCAACTTTGATGTAATGTCCTTAAAACAAGTCAAAATGAGGCTCAGTAGTGTGTGTGGCCTCCACGTGCCTGTATGACCTCCCTACAACGCCTGTGCATGCTCCTGATGAGGTGGCGGATGGTCTCCTGAGGGATCTCCTCCCAGACCTGGACTAAAGCATCCACCAACTCCTGGACAGTCTGTGGTGCAAAGTGAAGTTGGTGGATGGAGCGAGACATGATGTCCCAGATGTGCTCAATTGGATTCAGGTCTGGGGAACGGGAGGGCCAGTCCATAGCATTAATGCCTTCATCTTGCAGGAACTGCTGACACACTCCAGCCACATGAGGTCTAGCATTGTCTTGCATTAGGAGGAACCCAGGGCCAACCACACCAGCATATGGTCTCACAAGAGGTCTGAGGATCTCATCTTGATACCTAATGGCAGTCAGGCTACCTCTGGCGAGCACATGGAGGGCTGTTCGGCCCCTCAAAGAAATGCCACCCCACACCATTACTGACCCACTGCCAAACTGGCCATGCTGGAGGATGTTGCAGGCAGCAGAACGTTCTCCACGGCGTCTCCAGACTGTCACGTCTGTCAAATGTGCTCAGTGTGCCCCTGCTTTCATCTGTGAAGAGCACAGGGCGCCAGTGGCGAATTTGCCAATCTTGGTGTTCTCTGGAAAATGTCAAACGTCCTGCACGGTGTTGGACTGTAAGCACAACCCCCACCTGTTGACGTTGGGTCCTCATACCACCCTCATGGAGTCTGTTTCTGACCGTTTGAGCAGACACATGCACATTTGTGGCCTGCTGGAGGTCATTTTGCAGGGCTCTGGCAGTGCTCCTCCTGTTCCTCCTTGCACAAAGGCAGAGGTAGCGGTCCTGCTGCTGGGTTGTTGCCCTCCTACGGCCTCCTCCACGTCTCCTGATGTACTGGCCTGTCTCCTGGTAGCGCCTCCATGCTCTGGACACTACGCTGACAGACACAGCAATCCTTCTTGCCACAGCTCGCACTGATGTGCCATCCTGGATGAGCTGCACTACCTGAGCCACTTGTGTGGGTTGTAGACTCCGTCTCATGCTACCACTAGAGTGCAAGCACCACCAGCATTCAAAAGTGACCATAACATCAGCCAGAAAGCATAGGAACTGAGAAGTGGTCTGTGGTCACCACCTGCAGAACCACTCCTTTATTGGGGGTGTCTTGCTAATTGCCTATAATTTCCACCTGTTGTCTATCCCATTTGCACAACAGCATGTGAAATTGATTGTCACTCAGTGTTGCTTCCTAAGTGGACAGTTTGATTTCACAGAAGTGTGATTGACTTGGAGATACATTGTGTTGTTTAAGTGTTCCCTTTATTTTTTTTGAGCAGTGTATATAGGGGTCACAGTCCACAAAGTGTTCAAAAAGTGCTAGTGAACAAAAATAGTCCAAATGATATGATGTTTTGGAACCTTTGGTCCTTGTTCTCCTAGTAGAAAGGGGTTGAATCACAGGATAGGGAAAAAAACCATGGTGAAAGAAAAATACAAAAAATGGGTCGAAAAAATATAATGAAAAAACCTGTGGAAAGAAAAATACAAACAATGTGTAGCAGGTTCACAGATAACTCCAAATGGAAATGTGCTTACCAGTCTACGCGTTTCGGCCCCTCTAGGCCTTTATCAAGACTGGTTATTGGTACTTACTGTTGGCCTTTTATAGCTATCTGACCGGATGTCTGGTTTAAAGGCACTTCCGGTTTCGTTGCTACCTATTGTTTGTTCCTAATTCATGTAGCCTCCGTATCTTGGTGACGTCACTTCCGGTCGGAACAAATTTCCGTAAATTACAGCTTATTTCAAATATGCTGAATTGTATGCATTCTACTTGCTAAAATCAGTATTTTAGGTAACCTGGTGTTGATTATCCTTAAAAGTATGGTTGTTTATACTCCTCGTATTTATTCTTTATATGCCGATTTCTAAGCTATCCGATTGGTTGTGACGTCACCTGTTGGCCGCAAGGGGATTGGATAAGCTTAGGAATGTGTATTCAACAGTTCACTATTGTTATGTTATATGTGTATGTATAATATGTTATAACAACAGTTTTCTCTTGATTATATATAATGTGAGCTCAGGGGATATCTTTCTATTCATAGCAATACTCAAAATATTAATCTTATATCGTAAAGCAGGGGTGTCAAACTCAAATTCATCGTGGGCCGCATCAGCAGTTTGGTCACCCTTAAAGGGCCGGTTGTATCTGTAGGACTATGTGTCCACTCTTTATTATCATAAATTATTGTCACTGCATTCAATTATTACTGTTTTTTGTAATAATGTAAGTAATAGCTAGCTCTGAAAGCAGAAACATAGTCAGAATAATGGCAAGTAGATATTCAAATGTACAATTGTACAATTTATTGAAAAATTATTTTTGGTAACGGACAGTAATTTTTTTTTTTTAAACATACAAATATTGCCAAACACTGTTTATTACACATATGGCAAACATAAGGCATTAACTTTTTTTTTACTTTTCTGACTAGATGGCTGACATCGTTTTCCTGAGGTCAGTCCATCGATGTCTGGCGTTAGGTCTTGTGCTGTAGCAATCCGCAAAACAGCATGGAGGTTATCATCAGTGATCAGTGGTCAGTATATCCAAAGTTTACCGCTCAGACTTTTAAGCAGAATAATAAGCAGACCCCCCCCCCTAATAAGCAGACCCCCCTCCCCCCCACATACATCATATGTATTTACAGTACAGGAGAGAAGGGTTCAGGCAGCCGTTGGATCTGTCACATCACAGGATGGCATGCGCTCAATATAAAAACAAGTGGAGGTTTCCTAAATGCATGTAAAGTGGAGGTTTCCTGTGTAGAACGGCCGGCGCCGCTAGAGGGCTGGCTTGTAGGCTGCTGTGCATGCGCTGAAGAGGCGGCTTTCTTGTGTCAAAAAAAAAAAGTGAGAATAAAAGGTGAAGGCTGGCGGCCGGCGGCGGCTACACGGGCCACATGACGAGGTCTGGCGGGCCGGATTCGGCCCGCGGGCCTTGTGTTTGACACCCGTGTCGTAAAGAATATGTTTTAATGTGCCGATTTTCAAACTATTTAATGTGCCGATTTTTCAGCTATCCTATTGGTGGTGTTCTCACCTGTGAGTCACAGCGTGATCGGGTTTGCTTATCAGTATATAGTCTGCTAATCATTCTTGTGTTATATCTATGTACAACTGAGAGAAGTATTTGTCTTGTAATATGGATTCTAAAGGGCATAGATATGTTGTTGGTTCATTTCAAACCTGTCCCGATCCATTCTCTCATACATCTATATGTTTAGTAATTACACTATCCTAATATAAATACAAGTGAATGTTTATTATAACTGAAGTGGAGCATATGAATTTCTTACTATGTGTTTACTGTGTGATCCTTCACTGAATTTGAGATACTTATTAGTGTTACTTAGTAAAATTCCTCTGTTTAGATTATACTAATAATAGTAATCGTTGTTGTTTTGAATAGAGGGCAGTTATTAAACTGACAGAGGCTTGATTTATATTAAAATGTCCAGTTTATACATTCAAAATCAAAAGATATTGCTTTTCAAGAGATACAATCTTGGTACTAGCATCTAAATGTTATAGATATCGTGTCGATCTCTATAGTAGATGAGGATATTGATTACAAAGGAGAGGATCAGATTTCCATGAGTTAATCCCTATAAAGGGATGTGTTGGTTCTTAGAGAAAAAAAGGTTTATCAGAGGTAGTAAAAGGGGGATTTATTTCCATATCGTTTAGGGGAAACATACCTAGAACTAGATAATTTATTATGATCTGGTGGTAATTGTTAACACTGATATGCTATACTCAGTGTTCCTGTGTGGTCTAATTCGGTGGTTCTCTAAAATATCAAATTTCTAAGTATTGAAAATTGATTCTACTAAGTAGGTGATGAAATAAAAAAATGACTGTTTGAATGAAACCAAGTCTAGTATTATATCCTTGGTATAGTCTTCTTGAGACATAATTCATTGAACCCTATTTTGGTATAGGTTATAAAGGTCAAAGCTTAAAGAGTATATGTATAACAAATATATAAAAAATTGTGTTTGAAAGACATTATAGTAAAGATGACAGAGGTATAATTCTCAGTATCGATTGTTAGATAAGTCCAATCTATCCAATACTGATAGATTTTGTTTATATCAAAAACTAAGTAGGGGTACTTTATAAATTACTCTTTTCTTAAAATTGGGAGATATTGTCATTGGTAGTATCCATACCAGTAAAAAGTATAATATAAGGAGAGCGTATTGATCTAACCACTTGGTATTAGCCCATAACTTTGAGAGTCAGATACAGAGAGAGGATATTTTATGGGTATAACAGGATATTCAGAGAGAGGATATTTATTGGGTATAACAGGATATTACAGCCATATGACTATATCAGGAGTATGACTATATCAGCATTAGTCACCCCATAACTCCAATTTTATACCATTTGCCCAAAATCCACAAAACGCTACAGAAACCGCCAGGAAGACCGATCATTTCAGGCATCGGTTCCTTAAGCTCAAATCTATCAGAGTATATCAATCTGAACCTCCAAAGATATGTAAGGCAGTTACCTTCCTACCTAAAGGATTCCACACAGATACTCAACCTTCTAAATGAAATAACCTGGGAAGACGGGTATATCCTAGCGACATGTGACGTCACGTCTTTATATACATGTATTCCACATGAAGATGGTCTAAAAGCGGTGGAATTCTTCCTAGATAAGGATACGGAACTTCAAGATGAACAGAAAATATTCATCCTAGAAGGGATCCGATACATTCTGACCCACAACTATTTCTATGATGAAGGAAATTATTATCAACAGTTGTGTGGTACGGCGATGGGGACCAGGTTCGCACCGAGCTATGCCAATCTATACATGGGCAAATGGGAACAAATCTTTTGGGAGTCTTGCCCAGCCGGTGCGGACCTGGTCCTCTATCGCCGGTATATAGATGATATTATCATCATATGGAAGGGAACACAGGAAGATCTCGATTACACTATTGAGGTGATGAATAGAAGCACTGACAACTTAAGATTCACATACACTTGGAGCAGGACCGAACTGGTCTTCCTGGATCTTAAAATCGAAATAGAGGAAGGGAAAATAGAGACATCCACTTTTTTCAAAAAAGTTGATAGCAATAATTTCATTCATAGAATGAGTTGTCACCATAAGTCCTGGAAGGACAACATTCCGACAGGTCAGCTTTTAAGAGTAAAGAAGAATTGCTCTACTAACAAAAAATGGGAGGAACAAGCAGAACTTATCAGGAACAAGTTTCTGGATAGAGGGTATAATAAGGATAAACTAGAACAAAAGATACAAGAAATCAGCCATATTGAAAGAACAGAACTGATGAAGTACAAAAGAAAAGAAAACCCAACGGAAGATAATACATTTAACATCAATATGATAACAGAATACAGTGGAAATAAAAATATTATCGAAAATATATTTCGTAAACACTGGTCACTACTGAAGGACGACAACATTATAGGTGAGAGATTACCATCCAAACCAAGGTTCATCTACAGTAAGACCAAGAACTTAAAAAGTAAGCTAGCTCCCAGTATACAAAAGAAGAAAAGATCAGGTGTAAAAGATGTATATGGGTATGAGATAAAAGGCTTTTTTCCCTGTATATCGTGCAAGGCATGTAAGCATGGTACTAAATCGGCAGTCTTCAGCTGCCATCATACAGGAGAGAAATACAGGGTACATGACCTGATCAGATGCCAGGACAGTGGAGTCATTTACATGCTCCAATGCTCCTGTGGGCTTCAATATGTAGGCCAAACGTCTAGGACCCTAAAGGATAGAATCCGAGAACATCTACTCCTTATTGAGAAATTGAATATGTAGACGGCTTTGTACCGTCATTTCTCGACTAAACATCAAGGGAATACAAAGGACCTATCATTTATGGGAATACAAAAAGTAGCAAAGTGCTGGAGAGGAGGCAATTATAACAACAAACTGCGGATTGCCGAATCTAAATGGATTTTTAATTTGGACTGCCTTTATCCGAAGGGATTAAAAAATAAAGAAGACCGGGGGGCGGAGCCAACCGCCGACAAGCATGGCCGCACTACTCTGGAGCTCTACAACAGAAAATTAAGAAAAGGGATAAAAATGCCTAATAGGATGCCTTAAAACCCTCATCTCAAGATAATATAACCTCCTGAGCATACTCCTGGGAGATAGAGCGAACAATGCTACGGCACAGGTTTCTGTAACTAACTCCCTTACTCTGGGCCTACACTTTCAGCAACCAGAGATTAAATCTCATAGATCCTCCGTATATAAGTGATACGGTGATTACAGAAACACTGTAAGACTCCCTCCCGCTACCATCAGCTACAATATATAGAGTGATGGAGGCGACACTGCTCCTATTGTTGAGGTGTTTGGGCGACAAAATGGATCTCCACTTCACCCAGCTCTCATGCTGCCTTTCTGACTGTCTGTGTTCCTATAGCCCTCAAGATGGCGAGCTGCTCCCTCCCGCACCACTCACTGAGCCTTCGGCACTCAGCGCATCTGAAGCAAACGGGATTCCGGGGCCAAGAGCTACTTCTCCTGATGTGGCAAGGGATCCCGCTCCTTCGAGGACAAGAGTCCAGAGAACAGAGAATACAGCTCACTCGCACATAGATCAGCCGAGACACCTCGATGAGACCCGCCCGTCGACAATAGATTGGAAGCCCCAGCTTTTGGACGCCGACTTGCTTATCCCCGAGGTACATCCCCTTACCGCCCACGCACTCACCTTCGACATATGGGATCCCCGCACTTCCCAGGGAGCCTGCAGTAACACAGTGAGCTCAATATTAGCCCAACACTCTTCGGGCATTCGCTACCCTGTGCGTGCTTCCCTGATGGGTTTGGGGCCCCTTCTCCTGGAGGATGAGATCGATATCCAGTACCCTCCTCTGTTGGCTGCACTGATTGATTCACCGACAGACAAAACACCAGAGAAGAGGTGGATAATAGAGGGACTAACATCTACAGCCATATCTAGCATTGCAACACTACTGGTACAGATCTTACAGTGTGATCCCATGCCCTGTGGCCATCGCAGTGCTCTGAATCTTTTTCCCAAGCTGTGGGACTTTGAGACCCTGATCTATATGGAGCTAACTGGACAGTTGGGGAGCCCTTTTGATCCAGGGGGTCAATCTAGCCTCTGCTCTCCCTGTTTGCCTGCGTGGCGTTCATAAGAGACACCTAGCACAGGGGTTTCTAGCTGGTTCCTGATAAGATAGATTAATCTGTAATGAACTATGACAACCTGAATTGACATAAATAGGTCTGGAATACAGCTGCTATTTGCAGCCTCGTGCTGAATGCTATGTTACATACTATTCCATAATGTTTGTTTATACACACTGTTATTGCAGGGCTAAAAATGTACGCTACATACTCGCTCAGTATTAATAAAAGCCAACCTATGTGTTAGCGGGAAAAATGCAGCACTGTTTTTAGATTAGCTTTATGGGTAGCTGTACTACAGTTATTTATTGAACGCTAGCATTCTCTACCTCATTTAGCACTCTATTATTATACACAGCACTGCTACCTTCTATATAGTATAGTATACCATGTCCTTTCTAAGGGTGTCATTTGAGTAAGTAATCATATAGCAAAAGCAGTCAGTTCATAAACAGTTTATTACGTATATTCTATCTAACAATGCCCAATTCTTGGCAATGTTATTCCTATTTCCCACCTCTTTAGGTTGTCAGAGGTGCTATTATAGTCCAAGATGGTGCTACAATCTGTTTAGAGTTCAACATTCCTGATACCCAGATATGCTGCTTAGACTTATGTTCCATGTCTATATATAAATACTAGTGTAGGGGTATTGAAGATTGAGTTGGTCTTTTATTAAGTTTGTTTTTTATGGATTGATTCTTATTTCTATGAAAATGCCGGTGTTGTAGACCCTCGCTCATATACACACACTAATTGTATGTCAGGATGTTACAATGTATATGGATAATGTGTGTGTACCTAGAGGGGTTCTGTATGCTAATCTAAGCTTGTTCTGCTGGTTGCGGCCAGGCCAGTGGAATTGGTATTATACATAAAAAAACACAGAAGGGACTCCTCTCTTTCCTTTCCCGCCGGTACTTGTTGCCTGCGGGTCATATCCCTACTCCTTTTTCCCTTGTCGCCGGTAGATGGCATCTCCCCAGGAGAGGAGCTCCTCTAGAAGCCCTCTATATCTCGATCTATGCCATGTATCATATTATTTATCTTATATATCATATTACATACATCCTGATACTCTGCTATGAGAATAATTGTTCCAGAATGTAATCTGATCCATATTATACACAAAAGTCCAGGGTCTCCGGGCAGGTTTCTACTTAAGCATATGTATAGAGTTCAGCTATAATGATGCCAGCCTGGAAAGTTTGTAAAACTTCAATAGAATCTATAGCTCCGTCCCCCCGCCCTCATAGCTATTGTCCACTCTTATTTTAGGTGGACAAATAAGCGGTATTAACCCGCCACAGATATCGCCTTGTCATAAGTTGCTCTTAGTCTTCTGTCTATCAAGAAATTGAGGCACTTTGCCCCCCGTTCACGTATATCTAATAGGAGCAACTTGTTATGACTCCCTATAATTTGTCAATCTTCAAATAATTAATATACCTATTTTATAATTAATATACCATTCTATAGGAAGTATAATTTTTTCGGGATGTTTAAAATCTATCATTTTATTATGTATCTACATAGGAAACAAAAGGAAAAAAGAGGCAATGCTTGATTTTATGTATTTGATTTTATACAGTATATGCATACAATGTTTTCTATTTTTTTTTATGTTCGATTGGTGAGATACATATATAATACTTGAATTAAGATCTCTTTATTCTCTTATATGTAAAGGTTTCAGTATCCAATAGATAAACAATGTTTTGTATGCAAAAATTACCAAAGTAATGCAAAATGTACATTGTGTTCATGTTCTTCCTTCTTCTTGTATTGCCTCAATAAAAATCTTTGATTAAAAAAAATAAAAAAAAATAAAATAAAGACCTCTCGCACTTATTTAATATAATCTGATCCTCAGTGACAAACTATACGACCAAATAACATCCATATGGCTGTAATATCCTGTTATATCCTGTTATACCCAATAAATATCCTCTCTCTGAATATCCTGTTATACCCATAAAATATCCTCTCTCTGTATCTGACTCTCAAAGTTATGGGCTAATACCAAGTGGTTAGATCAATACGCTCTCCTTATATTATACTTTTTACTGGTATGGATACTACCAATGACAATATCTCCCAATTTTAAGAAAAGAGTAATTTATAAAGTACCCCTACTTAGTTTTGATATAAACAAAATCTATCAGTATTGGATAGATTGGACTTATCTAACAATCGATACTGAGAATTATACCTCTGTCATCTTTACTATAATGTCTTTCAAACACAATTTTTTATATTGAGAATTAATACTGAGAATTATACCTCTGTCATCTTTACTATAATGTCTTTCAAACACAATTTTTTATATATTTGTTATACATATACTCTTTAAGCTTTGACCTTTATAACCTATACCAAAATAGGGTTCAATGAATTATGTCTCAAGAAGACTATACCAAGGATATAATACTAGACTTGGTTTCATTCAAACAGTCATTTTTTGATTTCATCACCTACTTAGTAGAATCAATTTTCAATACTTAGAAATTTGATATTTTAGAGAACCACCGAATTAGACCACACAGGTACACTGAGTATAGCATATCAGTGTTAACAATTACCACCAGATCATAATAATGATCTAGTTCTAGGTATGTTTCCCCTAAACGATATGGAAATAAATCCCCCTTTTACTACCTCTGATAAACCTTTTTTTCTCTAAGAACCAACACATCCCCTTATAGGGATTAACTCATGGAAATCTGATCCTCTCCTTCGTAATCAATATCCTCATCTACTATAGAGATCGACACGATATCTATAACATTTAGATGCTAGTACCAAGATTGTATCTCTTGAAAAGCAATATCTTTTGATTTTGAATGTATAAACTGGACATTTTAATATAAATCAAACATCTGTCAGTTTAATAACTGCCCTCTATTCAAAACAACAACGATTACTATTATTAGTATAATCTAAACAGAGGAATTTTACTAAGTAACACTAATAAGTATCTCAAATTCCCTGAAGGATCAAACAGTAAACACATAGTAAGAAATTCATATGCTCCACTTCAGTTATAATAAACATTCACTTGTATTTATATTAGGATAGTGTAATTACTAAACATATAGATGTATGAGAGAATGGATCGGGACAGGTTTGAAATGAATCAACAGCATATATCTATGCCCTTTAGAATCCATATTACAAGACAAATACTTATCTCTCAGTTGTACATAGATATAACACAAGAATGATTAACAGACTATATACTGATAAGCAAACCCGATCACGCTGTGACTCACAGGTGAGAACACCACCAATAGGATAGCTGAAAAATCGGCACATTAAATAGTTTGAAAATCGGCACATTAAAACATATTCTTTACGATATAAGATTAATATTTTGAGTATTGCTATGAATAGAAAGATATCCCCTGAGCTCACATTATATATAATCAAGAGAAAACTGTTGTTATAACATATTATACATACACATATAACATAACAATAGTGAACTGTTGAATACACATTCCTAAGCTTATCCAATCCCCTTGCGGCCAACAGGTAACGTCACAACCAATCGGATAGCTTAGAAATCGGCATATAAAGAATAAATACGAGGAGTATAAACAACCATACTTTTAAGGATAATCGACACCAGGCTACCTAAAATACTGATTTTAGCAAGTAGAATGCATACAATTCAGCATATTTGAAATAAGCTGTAATTTACGGCAATTTGTTCCGACCGGAAGTGACGTCACCAAGATACGGAGGCTACATGAATTAGGAACAAACAATTGTATTTTAATTTCCTGAAAGATTTAAGAGCAACAAATAACTATCACACAAAGTTTCTCACAAATAGGGACTTTAGGGAATTGAAATTATTCAAAATATTTACATTAATAGGTAGCAACGAAACCGGAAGTGCCTTTTAAACCAGACATCCGGTCAGATAGCTATAAAAGGCCTACAGTAAGTACCAATAACCAGTCTTGATAAAGGCCTAGAGGGGCCGAAACGCGTAGACTGGTAAGCACATTTCCATTTGGAGTTATTATCTGTGAACCTGCTACACATTGTTTGTATTTTTCTTTCCACAGGTTTTTTCATTATATTTTTTCGACCCATTTTTTGTATTTTTCTTTCACCATGGTTTTTTTCCCTATCCTGTGATTCAACCCCTTTCTACTAGGAGAACAAGGACCAAAGGTTCCAACACATCATATCATTTGGACTATTTTTGTTCACTAGCACTTTTTGAACACTTTGTGGACTGTGACCCCCTATATATATAACATTTTACACATTTTTACCTACTTTTTTCCACATTGACCATATTTGGATTGATTTGATTTAACTTGTCTGTTTTTAGATATCTCTCTGTTTTTAGATATCAATTTAATTTGCTTTGGACACTACGTCACTGATTTTGGACATTTTTGTGCACAACATTGCACCACTTGATCCACATTAGCAGCTCCTGTAGCCTTAGATAGTGATTTATTAAATCACATTTCTTGTACCTTGTCTACTATTACTGTAAAAAGTTTTAGTTTTGTACCTTCATGGATCCATGAACCAGGAATTGTGCATATTGCTTGATTCTTTATCATTGTCAAAATTGTTTTTAACATTTGTCTATATTTTACTATCTGCTTTTATGTTATTAAATTTGAACTGTTTTTAGATCTCCACGTTTACACCTAGCCTCCGTTAGTTGGCGCCTGGTTACTCCATTTCTTTATACTTTAGTATCATACTCTATGTTCTTAATCGAGCATGTCATGATCACTTAGTCTAACGACTGGGGGTCTGATAATTAGCCTATATAATTACCCTCTGTTCACATATTCGTATTGTGGAGTCCTGCCCCCTGATTGGCCCCCTATGACATGCCTCTTCACCGGACTTTGTCTAATGATTGGGTGTCTGATAGTTAGCCTATATAATTACCCTCTGTTCACATAGACTTTTACACTGTTTGTATGTATTGCAGATCATGGCTCTGGGGCCATACCATGCACTGTGTAATTTAGCCCCTTGATTGGCTCACAATGACACACCTCCATGCTGGGCAATGTTAGGCTGCGCTGAGACTCTTGCAGCACAGCACTTGAGGTTGGAATTGCGGACCAGCCACACGGCTTGTTTACTTACCAATGACCAGCTCTGTTACTATATACTATATATTCAATACTGTTACGTTATATTAAAGGGACATGAAACCCAAATTTTTTCTTTCGTGATTTAGAAAGAGCATGCAATTTTAAACAACTTTCTAATTTACTTCTATTGTCTAATTTGCTTCATTCTCTTTATACACTTAGCTGAAAAGCATATCTAGATAGGCTCAGTAGCTACTGATTGGTTGCTGCACATAGATGCCTCGTGTGATTGGCTCACAAATGTGCATTGCTATTTCTTCAACAAAGGATAGCTAAATAATGAAGCAAATTAGATAATAGAAGTAAATTGGAATGTTGTTTAAAATTGCATTCTCTACTTGAATCATGAAAGACAAATGTTAGGTTTAGTGTCCCTTTAAGCATTTGTTTTGTTTTACTGTATGCCATTTGGTTCTCATATTGTGATGTATGTCTTGGATGCTTTGCTCCTGTAATGTTAGACTCGCTATTTGCAGGTATTGCAGAGCGTGTCTTTGGGGCAATACCATGCACTATGTAATCTAGCCCATTGATTTGCTCACAATGACACACCTCAATACCAGACATTTTTTGGCTGCACTGAGAATGATGAGATTTTTGCAGCACAGCATTTGAGGTTGGAATTGCGTTCCAACCATACGGCTTGTTTACCTTACAAGGACCAGCTCTGTTATTATACATGGTCAACCAAAGAAGTTAAGTGCGGGTGCTCAGCGTCATATACAGAGGTTGTCTTTGGGAAATAAACATATAAGTGCTGGTTGAAGGTTGAAGAGGTTGAAGGGGTGGGAGGTCAGCCTGTCAGTGCTCAGACCATATGCCGCACACTGCATCAAATTGGTCTGCATGGCTGTCTTCCCAGAAGGAAGCCTGTTCTAAAGATGATGCACAAAAAAGCCTGCAAACAGTTTGCTGAAGACCAGCAGACTAAGGGCATGGATTACTGGAACCATGTCCTGTGGTCCGATGAGACGAAGATAAACTTGTCATGGTGTCAAGCGGCAACCAGGTGAGGAGTACAAAGACATTAGTGCCTTGCCTACAGTCAAGCATGATGGTGTAAGTGTCATGGTCTGGGCCTGCATGAGTGCTGCCGGCACTGGGGAGCTACAGTCCATTGAGGGAACCATGAATGCCAACATGTACTGTGACATACTGAAGCAGAGCATGATTCCCTCTCTTCGGAGAGTGGGCCGCAGGGCAGTATTCCAACATCATAAACCCAAACACACCTCCAAGACGACCACTGCCTTGCTAAAGAAGCTAAGGGTAAAGGTGATGGACTGGCCAAGCATGTCTCCGGACCTAAACCCTATTGAGCATCTGTGGGGCATCCTCAAACGGAAAGTGGGGGAGCGTAAGGTCTCTAACATCCACCATCTCTGTGATGTCGTCATTGAGGAGTGGAAGAGGACTCCAGTGGCAACCTGGGAAGCTCTGGAGAACTCCATGCCCAAGAGGGTTAATGCAGTGCTGGAAAATAATGGTGGCCACAAAAAATATTGACACTTTGGGCCCAATTTGGACATTTCTACTTTGGGATGTACTCACATTAATGACTGTGTTCTGAGTTATTTTGAGAGGACAACAAATTTACACTGTTATACAGGCTGTACACTCACTACTTTACATTGTAGCAAAGTGTCACATGAAAAGATGTAATAAAATATTTACAAAAATGTGAGGTAATGTGTAAGTGTGTGTGTATATATATATATATATATATATATATATATAATAATAAATAAGACGAGTCGTTCATGTCTGTGCCATGTTTTTAAAGCCAATTGCTATGTTTTTAAACTGAAGAATAAAGTTGTAAAGTTTTTTTACCAATGCCGGTTTCTTCCTGGATTTAATTTTATATATATATATTAAAAATTGGTTAAAAAGCAAATATGAAGAATATGCTGAATTTAATAAGACTTATGTGGATCGCCCAGATACTTTTTGGGAGGCTGCAAAGGCAGTCCTTAGGGGGGAAATGATCTCATATATTGCTCACAGAAATATAACAATAAGAATTAGAGAAACAGAAGTGACAAAAGCTGTAACTAACTCATATAATCGTTATTTGCTTGATAAATCCGAGGGAAATTGGATCAGATACATTGGAGCAAAAAATGAAAGAGACTCATTTCTAACTTATAGAGAGACCCAGAAGGAGCTTAAACTTCAGGCAAGACTATACCGCTATGGTAATAAGGCTGGAAAGTTATTGGCCAATTTGTTGAAAAGAGAAAAAAGATATCCATTAATAGATAAGCTTCTGCATAAGAAAAAAACACATACAAATGTAGATGATATCTCTAACATCTTCTCGGAATACTTTAAAGAGATCTACTCTCTGAGGGATTCAGATAAGGTTAAATCAGATGAATTCTGGAACAAAATTACTCATCCTGTACTGGACGGTGAAAAAATGTTAATGGTTAACTCCCCAATTTCTCAGGAAGAAATTTTAAGGGTTATTCAGGATCTCCCATCAAACAAGGCACCCGGTCCGGATGCAATACCAAATGAATTTTATAAAATCCTTGCACCATTCATTGCTCTACCGTTAAGTAAACTTTTTAATCACATGTTTATTAATGGTAAGGTAGTCTCGCCTCAATTCTGTGCATCTCATACTACTCTGATTCTTAAACCCGGGAAGGATCCGACGAAAAAGGAATCTTATAGGCCCATAGCATTATTAAATTCCGATTACAAGATTCTGACATCTATTTTAGCCAAGAGATTGCAACTGGTACTCCCGGAAATAATACACAAAGATCAGGCAGGATTTTTACAAAAACGAAATTTAACAGCAAAGATTAGGGAAGTATTAGTCACCATAGACTATTTTAAATCTACTGAGTTGGCGGGGCAGAGGAGAGAGGGGGACTCCCCAGATTTAGCAATTGTTTCAATTGATGCAGAAAAAGCATTTGATTCAATCCATCAGGATCACCTACTCTCGTCTCTCCACAGGTTCGGCTTCAGTGGGCATTTCCCTAAATTTGTGGAGAACCTATATAAAAAGTCATTCACGAGATTAATTGTCAATAATACACTCTCTTCTGAAATATTGCTGGAAAGGGGAACACGCCAGGGATGCCCCCTCTCTCCTCTCCTCTTCAACATTTCAATTGAACCTCTGGCAATAGCGATAAGAACACAAATGGAAGGAATTAAAATAGGTAGAGCAGAGCTTAAAATTGCGCTATACGCAGATGATATTCTGCTATATATCTCCAATACGCAAAACAATATACCTATACTTGTTTCAATTACAGAACAATTTGGGTCCTTCTCGGGTTACAGAATCAATGCTTTAAAATCTGAATTATTATGGATTAGAAGAAATCCTGACTCCTTGATAGAAATTCCTTTCAGAGTCTCAGAATCATTTAGATATTTGGGGATAATGATCACTTCCGACCTAGATAAATGCTATGATCTTAATGTAAAACCAGTACTGAGAGAGATTGAGGCGAGTTTGAAACTATGGCAAAATCTCCCACTCTCGATCTCAGGGCGCATTGCCGCATTTAAAATGATCTTGCTTCCAAAGTTATTATTTATTTTGCAGAATACTCCAATAATTCTTAAAAGGAAGGATATCGAAAAAATTAATAGTATGTTGAGAATTTTTATATGGCAGAATAAAAAACCACGAATTGCGTTAATGAAACTTTCACTTCCCAGGAAGTATGGCGGACTTGCACTGCCGGATATACAATTCTACAACCTGGCCTCATTGGCCCGAATAGTTGTAGATTGGATTCTAAATAAAGATTACGTAACGAACAATGAACTCGAAAAAAATGTAAGTCTACCATACCTCCCCACAGCCTTAATACACTGCGATTCTAAGACAGTCCCCCAGGAAGTTAAAATATTCAAAACATTAATGTATCCACTACAGGCGTGGAGGAAGATATGTAGGTTATTATCTATCAAAGGAGAAGTCTCCAATCATATGACAATTAAAGGGAACCCTAAATTCCAAGCGGGACTACAATCGGCACCTTTCCAAAAATGGCATACATTAGGTTTGAATAATATCTCTCAGATGATAGACTGGAATGGCCATTGTATAAAAACATTTGAGAGTTTAAAAAGAGAATTCAGCCTTAGCAATAAAGAATTCTTTGCATATCTACAAATTAGACACTTCACAACTAAGATGATAAATGAATCTGGCTGGAACTGGACCTGGGGGAAGTTGGAGAATTGGCTTGTGTTAGCTAAAAAGGGGTTTATGTCAATCTCACCATGCTATCAATTATTAATATCTAATAAAGGGGAGATGAATTTAGGAAACTTAGCAGTGGCATGGGATTCTATGATATCTCAAGATACCATAAATCTAAATAAAATCCAGACTTCTATTTTAAAAGTATCACAAATTACTCTATCAGCCACATGGAGAGAATCCCATACTAAGTTATTGTATAGGACCTACTACACTCCGAAAAAAGGGACAAGATGTGGGAATATTAATTTCTGTATATGCCCAAAATGCTCACTACCATCGGCAGACCTTATCCATATGATCTGGGAATGCCCTAAGATTAAAATTTTTTGGGCTAAAATAGAATACTGGATTAACCAAGTTTTAAAAATCTCTCTGAGGTTGGACATAGTCTCTGTAATCTTTCTATGGGAAGCAACGAAAGACCTTCAGAAGCATAATAAAATAGTTAATATGATCATTCTAGCGGCAAGATATTTAATTTTCAAAAAATGGAAAGGGAGGGCAAGTCCCAGTATAAATGAGCTTAAAAATTGCCTAAAAAAGCAATATATGATAGAGCAAAGAGACACTAACATAGAAGAAGAGAATGACATTGAAAATTTCTTTAAAAAATGGACAACTTTTATTAAAATATTCCCACTGAATGAAAGAGAATATATGATATACCCATTTAGGAACTCAGAACTGGTACTGCCGGGACTATGGTAGTCCCCCTTGCTCATCTCTCGCCCCCCCTCCCTCTTCCCTTTTTTTTTTTTTTTTTTTTTTTTTTTTTTCTTCCCTTTTTTTTTTTTCTTTTTTTTCTCTTCTTTCTTTTTTTTTTTTTTTTTTGTTGTTGTTTTTTTTTTTTGTTTTGGTGATGGTTACATGCTGTGTTTTTGGTGTTAATACGCCTAGCGCTGTTTGGTTGTTTAGGCCCTCCTTCCCCTAGTTGATAAGGTGTGTTAGGTTGGTTGATTTCTATATGAATAATTGTCTTAAGACGGGAAGGGAAGGAAAGGGTGAAATTCAACCATTGTTCAGGCTGTTACTTAAAAAAATAAGATATAGTATGACAAAATAATGTAAATCACGGTAAATGTTGCATATGAAAGTTTAATTTACATTAATATTCTGTGAAAAAGAATAAGCACTATGTCACTATGTTTTACCTCTTACGACATGAATATCTTGAAGCTAGGGGAAAAAATATAGAAAAAATGAGGTTGAGACTACTTTTTTTTTTTTTTTTTTTTTTTCTTTTGTGATGCAACAGAAATAATGTTTTTCATGATATGTATATTGTGAATATTTTTCTTTTGTATTTATGCATTTTTTTTTTTTTTTTTTACGTATCACATCTATATTGTATTGTGATCTTAACCTCAATAAAAAAAAAAAAAAAAAAAAAAAAAATGGCAAGCTCTATCTGGATTATGAAATAAATATTTTGGGTTTCATGTCCCTTTAAGCTAGGCATACAATGAGAATACAATAGTAGTAAGTGACTCAGTATTGATATAAAAAATAATTTCATCATGCTTAAAACCTTTATAACACCACAATAAAGTGCTTTATATCAGAAAGAGGGTGGTTTTTTATATTCGATGATATAAAATGTAATATACTGTAAATCATCTGAAAACATATGCTTCCATTAAATTTCTATTACTTCCTAAAAAAAAAAAAAAAAAAAAAAAATTGCATTCTCTACTTGAATCATGAAAGACAAATGTTAGGTTTAGTGTCCCTTTAAGCATTTGTTTTGTTTTACTGTATGCCATTTGGTTCTCATATTGTGATGTATGTCTTGGATGCTTTGCTCCTGTAATGTTAGACTCGCTATTTGCAGGTATTGCAGAGCGTGTCTTTGGGGCAATACCATGCACTATGTAATCTAGCCCATTGATTTGCTCACTATGACACACCTCAATACCAGACATTTTTTGGCTGCACTGAGAATGATGAGATTTTTGCAGCACAGCATTTGAGGTTGGAATTGCGTACCAACCATACGGCTTGTTTACCTTACAAGGACCAGCTCTGTTATTATACATGGTCAACCAAAGAAGTTAAGTGCGGGTGCTCAGCGTCATATACAGAGGTTGTCTTTGGGAAATAAACATATAAGTGCTGGTTGAAGGTTGAAGAGGTTGAAGGGGTGGGAGGTCAGCCTGTCAGTGCTCAGACCATATGCCGCACACTGCATCAAATTGGTCTGCATGGCTGTCTTCCCAGAAGGAAGCCTGTTCTAAAGATGATGCACAAAAAAGCCTGCAAACAGTTTGCTGAAGACCAGCAGACTAAGGGCATGGATTACTGGAACCATGTCCTGTGGTCCGATGAGACGAAGATAAACTTGTCATGGTGTCAAGCGGCAACCAGGTGAGGAGTACAAAGACATTAGTGCCTTGCCTACAGTCAAGCATGATGGTGTAAGTGTCATGGTCTGGGCCTGCATGAGTGCTGCCGGCACTGGGGAGCTACAGTTCATTGAGGGAACCATGAATGCCAACATGTACTGTGACATACTGAAGCAGAGCATGATTCCCTCTCTTCGGAGAGTGGGCCGCAGGGCAGTATTCCAACATCATAAACCCAAACACACCTCCAAGACGACCACTGCCTTGCTAAAGAAGCTAAGGGTAAAGGTGATGGACTGGCCAAGCATGTCTCCGGATCTAAACCCTATTGAGCATCTGTGGGGCATCCTCAAACGGAAAGTGGGGGATCGTAAGGTCTCTAACATCCACCATCTCTGTGATGTCGTCATTGAGGAGTGGAAGAGGACTCCAGTGGCAACCTGGGAAGCTCCGGAGAACTCCATTCCCAAGAGGGTTAATGCAGTGCTGGAAAATAATGGTGGCCACAAAAAATATTGACACTTTGGGCCCAATTTGGACATTTCTACTTTGGGATGTACTCACATTAATGACTGTGTTCTGAGTTATTTTGAGGGGACAACAAATTTACACTGTTATACAGGCTGTACACTCACTACTTTACATTGTAGCAAAGTGTCACATGAAAAGATGTAATAAAATATTTACAAAAATGTGAGGTAATGTGTGTGTGTGTGTATATATATATATAATAATAAATAAGACGAGTCGTTCATGTCTGTGCCATGTTTTTAAAGCCAATTGCTATGTTTTTAAACTGAAGAATAAAGTTGTAAAGTTTTTTTACCAATGCCGGTTTCTTCCTGGATTTAATTATATATATATATATATATATATATATATATATATATATATATATATACAGTTGCAAGAAAAAGTATGTGAACCCTTTGGAATGATATGGATTTCCGCACAAATTGGTCATAAAATGTGATCTGATCATCATCTAAGTCACAACAATAGACAATCACAGTCTGCTTAAACTAATAACACACAAAGAATGAAATGTTGCCATGTTTTTATTGAACACACCATGTAAACATTCACAGTGCAGGTGGAAAAAGTATGTGAACCCCTAGAATAATGACATCTCCAAGAGCTAATTGGAGTGAGATGTCAGCCAACTGGAGTCCAATCAATGAGATGAGATTGGAGGTGTTGGTTACAGCTGCCCTGCCCTATAAAAAAACACACACCAGTTCTCGGTTTGATTTTCACAGGAAGCATTGCCTGATGTGAATGATGCCTCGCACAAAATAGCTCTCAGAAGACCTATGATTAAGAATGGTTGACTTGCATAAAGCTGGAAAGGATTATAAAAGTATCTCCAAAAGCCTTGCTGTTCATCAGTCCACGGTAAGACTAATTGTCTATAAATGGAGAAAGTTCAGCACTGCTGCTACTCTCCCTAGAAGTGGCCGTCCTGTAAAGATGACTGCAAGAGCACAGCGCAGACTGCTCAATGAGGTGAAGAAGAATCCTAGAGTGTCAGCTAAAGACTTACAAAAGTCACTGGCAAATGCTAACATCCCTGTTAGCGAATCTACAATACGTAAAACACTAAACAAGAATGGATTTCATGGGAGGATACCACAGAGGAAGCCACTGCTGTCCAAACAAAGCATTGCTGCACGTTTACAGTTTGCACAAGAGCACCTGGATGTTCCACAGCAGTACTGGCAAAATATTCTGTGGACAGATGAAACCAAAGTTGAGTTGTTTGGAAGAAACACACAACACTATGTGTGGCGAAAAAGAGGCACAGCACACCAACATCAAAACCTCATCCCAACTGTGAAGTATGGTGGTGGGAGCATCATGGTTTGGGGCTGCTTTGCTGCGTCAGGGCCTGGACGGATTGCTATCATTGAAGGAAAAATGAATTCCCAAATTTATCAAGACATTTTGCAGGAGAACTTAAGGCCATCTGTCTACCAGCTGAAGCTCAACAGAAGATGGGTGTTGCAACAGGACAATGACCCAAAGCATAGAAGTAAATCAACAACAGAATGGCTTAAACAGAAGAAAATACGCCTTCTGAAGTGGCACAGTCAGAGTCCTGACCTCAACCCGATTGAGATGCTGTGGCATGACCTCAAGAAAGCGATTCACACCAGTCATCCCAAGAATATTGCTGAACTGAAACAGTTCTGTAAAGAGGAATGGTCAAGAATTACTCCTGACTGTTGTGCACGTCTGATCTGCAACTACAGGAAACATTTGGTTGAAGTTACTGCTGCCAAAGGAGGTTCAACCAGTTATTAAATCCAAGGGTTCACATACTTTTTCCACCTGCACTGTGAATGTTTACATGGTGTGTTCAATAAAAACATGGCAACATTTCATTCTTTGTGTGTTATTAGTTTAAGCAGACTGTGATTGTCTATTGTTGTGACTTAGATGATGATCAGATCACATTTTATGACCAATTTGTGCAGAAATCCATATCATTCCAAAGGGTTCACATACTTTTTCTTGCAACTGTGTGTATATGTATGTATATGTGTGTGTGTGTGTATATATATATATATATATATATATATATATATATATATATATATATATATATATATATATATATATTTATAGCAACTGAGGCTATGGACATTGGCTGTGTATGCATCTTGTCTGGAGTCATATAGGGGTGTTCCTGAAGTAGACTAGGGCTCGAGAAACCCAGGCGCCAGGGAGCCCCCCGGTATCTTTAAAATTTAGGCCCTACTTCCCCCAGCCACATGTCAAATTTAGTTTGTTGTGGCTGAATCCTTTCTAGGCCTTGCAGCTTTGAAATACAAATCCAGCTTTTATTTTTTTATTATGAAATATGTGTCTAACAAAATATATATCATAGGGATGTCCAAAACTTTTGGGCTCCTAGAATTTGCAAAAATATAAATATAGATTTATAACGCTTTTGAAGAAAATAATCACATAGTAGTTTGATTGTCAATGAAATATTGAGTGCTTTATAAGATCTTTATGATCGTGATTTTACTAGAACTGGTTGATCTTTAAACGTGCTTTATACAATAGGCCTAACAATTATTTGCAATGTGTACATATAAATGAGGAAGAAACTATAAGAAAATGAATCTTAAGATATGTGTTAGACAGGAAATGTGCAGCCGTTTTGTTTCCCCTGACATTGATGCAAATTACAGTATGTTTTCCATCTTAATACGAGGAGAGTCCACGGCTTCATTCATTACTTGTGGGTAATACAGAACCTGGCCACCAGGAGGAGGCAAAGACACCCCAGCCAAAGGCTTAAATACCTCCCCCACTCCCCTTATCCCTCAGTCATTCTTTGCCTTTCGTCACAGGAGGATGGCAGAGAAGTGTCGGAAGTTTCGGAGTAGTCTCTTATGGAGGGTAGTACTCTTCGGAATGGGACTGGAGTTTTAAGTAGTCTTGTCAGCCTCTCAGTGAGAGCATTGACAAATGTTAGGGTCTGGAGATGCAGGGAGAGTCTTTCTGTGAAACAATCCAGACTTGTATTAACAGCGTCTTAAGCAATCAGTGTTGACAAGTTTCACTGCCGGCTTTCTATCACTCAAGTCCACGTCAGGAGCGATGCTACAACACTGTCAAACTTGAGAGGCCTTGTTCCTGTTCCACGGCGTAGATTCTGGTAAGATCATTTAAATTTTTTATACCTGTAATGATAACGCAAGAAGACAGGGTCACAGTGTGACTCCTTTTATCTGTATAGAATCAAGGGTTAATATTTCCGGAAGGTGATTATTGAACAGGTGGGGATTTTTACATTATTAGTTTGTGTTGCTGCAACATGTGTGAGATATGGCTCTGGCAATGTGTGAACAGTCAGGTTCTTCCTTCATTTTGTTTACTGCGCAGCCTGTTTAGTTTGGCACGCTGTTTCTCTGCTGCAGGGGCGGTATTGCATGGCACTTCATGTTAGCGGGTGTGGCCTCATTCTCTTCCACTTCCTCACCATCGGTTGCAGGAGACGAAAGCGGTTTCTCTGTGGGCCTGTGTCATTGGAGGTGGTGAGTGCCCCAGCCATTGGGGTATAAAGGTGCCATTTATTTTTTCTATAGTCCATATTAAAGTTGCAAACTATGGAGGACTCTGATGCGTTAAAGGGTACTTCCTCTTTGTCTAAATCTAATGCCTGTGTTTATTTTGAGGAGACTACGGTATATATCCGCCTGCTCAACTATGTTCTACATGCTTTGATAAAATACTGATATCTAAAAAGAACAAGATGTTTAGTACCACTCAGCTGTCCACCTCTGAGGTGTCTCCGTCCCGCAAGGTGTGTTCCCTACAATCATCTCTGTTTACACATGCAGTTCCCCAGTGCACTACTAATCCTTCTGCGGGAGGGGCCTGTGGCCGCCAGATTTTGCTTATCAGTTGCAAACAGCGGTGTCTGCGGCCTTCAGTGCTTTACCTTGCACTGCTAAGCGCAAGCAAAAGGTTAAACATTGCTATCCTTCCCAGGGGTCATCTACTCCATTGGATGTATCTGAGACTAGATTATCCGCTGATGCAGAGGACTCCGATACTTCGAAGGAATCTTTCTCTGGGTCGGAATCTGCGGCCTCTAAACCTCCGGCTGCGGAGGAATTAGACTTTAGGTTTAGGATGGAGCTCTTATGCTTTTTATTAAGAGGTGTTAGCTACTCTAGAGGTTCCGGAATCAAAGTTACAGGAGGAACCTTCTATTCCTTAGCTTGATAAAGTCTATGAGGACAGGGTGGTGCCCCCAGACTTTCCCAGTTCCTGTAAAGATGACGAATATTATAAAAGAATGAATTGGAGAGATGTGGTTCATCTTTCTCCCCTTCTTCTTAGTTTAAGAAATTGTTCCTGATTTTCAGCTAGGATTGTGGGGATCTGTCCCTAAGGTGGATGGAGCTATCTCCACGCTCGCTTAACGCACCACTATCCCACTCGAGGATAGTTTGTCGTTTAAGGAACCCATGGACAAGAAATTAGAGACCCTGTTAAGAAAGATGTTTCAGCACGGGTGCCAGGAAGGCACAGGGCAGGTGGAATCAGGAGGAGTCTCTTATTCCGATCAACATCCTTGAACTTCGAGCGATCTTCAACGCTCTGAGGGCTTGTCCACTCCTGGGTTCGTCCCAGTTCATCAGATTCCAGTCGGACAACATTACCTCAGTGGCTTACATAAACCATCAGGGGGGAATGAGAAGCTCCCTAGCCATGAGGGAAGTATCTCTGATTCTGGAGTGGGCGGAGACCCCACAATTGTTCACTGTCAGCGATCCACATCCCGGGTGTGGACAACTGGGAAGCGGATTTTCTCAGCAGAGAATCGTTTCATCCGCTGGAATGGTCTCCTCACCCTGAAGTGTTTGCAGAGATTTGCAATAGATGGGGGACTCCGGAGATGGAGCTCATGGCGTCCAGACTCAACTTCAAGCTACCCAGATATGGGTCGCGGTCTATGGATCCCCAGGCAGAACTGATAGATGCCTTAGCAGTGCCTTGGGGATTCAGCCTAGTCTACATATTTCCACCGTTACCACTTCTACCTTGAGTAGTGGCCAGGAGCAAGCATCAACTATTCTGATTGCTCCGTCATGACCGCGTAGGTTGTGGTTTGCGGATCTGGTGGGGATGTCATCGTCTGCTCCATGGAGGTTGCCCTGTCGCAGGGATCTGCTGGTACAGGGCCCCTTTGTGCATCAAAATCTAGATTCTCTGAGGCTGACTGCGTGGAGATTAAACGCCTAGTCTTAACCAGGAGAGGGTTTTCTGAGAGTGTATCAGATGTGCTAGCTGGAGGCGCTGGTTCAGCTTGTATCAGTCGTTGGTATCTTCCTTTCCTTTCCTTCCTCAGTTGTATAAGTCTAGGTGCAAAATAGTGGTGCTGAAATATCAGACAATACACCATACAAAGGTGAATATCTACTCACAGTGTATATTGCAGGTTACCGGCTCCTTCCCAATATGAAAAGACAATATCACAGATTCAGTAAAAAAGTTTGTCTTTATTTGGCTCAACGCAAAAGCGTTTCAACGGTCCCAGCCGTCTTTCTCAAGAGCAATAAAAGTGCTTTACAAACCAAAGCATGCTCTTGAGAAAGACGGCTGGGACCGTTGAAACGCTTTTCCGTTGAGCCAAATAAAGACAAACTTTTTTACTGAATCTGTGATATTGTCTTTTCATATTGGGAAGGAGCCGGTAACCTGCAATATACACTGTGAGTAGATATTCACCTTTGTATGGTGTATTGTCTGATATTTCAGCACCACTATTTTGCACCTAGACTTATACAACTGAGGAAGGAAAGGAAAGGAAGATACCAACGACTGATACAAGCTGAACCAGCCCCTCCAGCTAGCACACCTGATATATTCACACAGACCTTGGGAGAGACTGTGGGACGGCTGCGGTTCACCAGAAGGGGAAAGTATTAATACATATTATACACCTGTTTGCATGTATTTTCTGAGAGTGTGATTGATACTCTCATTCAAGCCAGGAAGCCGGTCACCCGACGCATCTATGATAAGCTGTGGAGGACCTACTTTGGTGTGAGACTTGTGGATATTCCTGGCATAAGGTCAGAGTATCCAGGATACCCTCTTTGAGCCTATACATTCTCTTGACATTAAGATACTTTCTTGGAAGGTTCTTTTTCTACTGGCTATTGCTTCGGCACGCAGAGTCTCTGAGTTGGTGGCCTTGCAATGTGAGCCTCCTTACCTGGTTTTTCATGCCGATAAGGGTCACTGGGTTGGGATTTCTCCCTAAGGTTGTGTCTGATCGCAACATTAATCAGGAGATTGTAGTTCCTTGTGTCCTAACCCTTCTTCAAAGTTACGGTTACTTCATAACTTGGATGTGGTTCCAGCTTTGAAATTTTATCTTCAGGCTACGAAGGATTTCAGACAGACTTCAGCATTGTTTGTTGTCTATTCGGGGAAGCGCAAAGGGCAGGAGGCTTCTTCCACTTCCCTATCTTTTTGGCTGAGGAGTATGATTCGCTTGGCTTATGAGACAGCATGACATAAGCCTCCTCAGAGGATTATGGCTCACTCAACTAGAGCTGTGGCTTCTTCTTGGGCCTTCAAGAATGAGGCCTCTATGGAGCAGATTTGTAAGGCGGCTACCTGGTCTTTCTTACATACTTTTTCAAAGTTTCACAAATTTGATGTTTTTGCTTTGTGAGAAATGTTTTGCAGCTGTGGTGCCCTCAGAATAGGGTCCGCCTCTTTTTTACCCTCCCGTTTTCATTTAGTCTCCTCTAGAGCTTGGGTATTTGTTTCCCACAAGTAATGAATGAAGCCGTGGATTCTCCTCATATTAAGATGGAAAACTTAAATTATGCTTACCTGATGATAATTTCATTTCCATCTGTACGAGGAGAGTCCACGGCTCCAGTCTAGTTTTCTTTTGGGCGGGCCTAAATTTATTTTGTTTTTCTTTTGGCACCATTTATACCCTGATATTTCTCCTACTGTTCCTTGTTCCCTCGGCAGAATGACACAGGGATGATGGGAGTGGGGGAGGTATTTAAACCTTTGGCTGGGGTGTCTTTGCCTCCTCCTGGTGGCCAGGTTCTGTTTTTCCCACAAGTAATGAATGAAGACGTGGACTCTCCTCGTACAGATAGAAATTAAATTATCAGGTAAGTCTAATTTTTTTTGTTTAAATATTTTTATTAATTTTCATATCAAAATATCATTTTACAAATAAACTTCAAACAAGTAACATTACAGGTTCAGTCTGTTCAAGAGTCACATTCATTATATATTTGTCGGTATTTTACTCCGAATAACTTTGTCATCGTAATAAACATAATATCTTATCCACTACAGAAAGAAACACTCTTATATATTATCACCTTCAACGTTGATTTTCTACGTGTCAATCCTTCTTACCCTTCTAGTCCCTTCCACATACATAATATATGGTTCCCACATTTCAATGAAGCGGTCCCTAGTATTTAGTTCTGCCATGGCATTTGACATATTATAGTGGTATTCTATTCTCTTTTCAATATACTCAAAGGTAGGAACATCTATCTTCCAGAACTTCGCTATGCACATACGTGTAACAGTACATATCATGTTAACTAACTTGGAGTGCCTCTTTAGATGCCCTTCTAATGGAAAATGTAGAAGGGCCTGCTCTGGAGAAAGGGCTATATCAGTTTCAAGTATTAAGCTTAAATAGTGTGAGGTGCGATCCCATACTCTCCTAACCTTACTACAATGCCACCACATATGTAGATATGTCCCTGCTTCGTCGCACCCTCTGTAGCATTTATGGTGTTCACGGTCCTCAGCTTTAGCCCACCTATTGGGATAAATGTACCACCTATGTATTACCTTGAGGTAATTTTCTTTTAATGTAGCATTAGGGGAGAATTTAAGACCTCTCTGAATATTCTCTGCCCAAGTTTCGACTGACCAAGATCTACCTAAGTCCTGTTCCCATTTTATCATGCTATTGTTTTTTTTATCCTTCTCTTTGATGTTGAAAAGTAGATATAGTAAAGTAACCATACCCCTCCTATATTCTTTAGTTAAGCACAGTGACTCGTATATAGTGTTATGTTCTTTCTTTGTGTTTCCTAATATCTCTTGTACCCTGGATTTGAGTTGTAGGTAGTGAAACCAGAGATTTCTATCAGGTTCCCCCAGTTCTTCATATTGTTTAAAAGACAGTATCCTACCATTGACAAGTGTATCTGCTATGCGATATAGGCCTTTATTTTCCCATTTTCCCTGCATTTGTGAATTTGTTATGAACTTCATGGGTATCAAGGGTGTCGCTTGAGAGCGGTTATTGATAATTGAAAAGGTTCTGTTCAGTTTGTCCCATAGAATAATGGTGTGGTGTATTGCTACATACTGTCGTAGGATTTGAGGTCTGTCTTGTTTGTCTGCCCATAGTAATCTATCTAATCTGCCTATTTCCATGATATCAGATTCTAACTGAACCCATTGTGGAGTCTTAGTCGTTCTATGCCATTGGATGGTTTGGGCCATTCTAGCTGCATAATAATAAGATATTAGGTCTGGAAGTCCCCCCCCCCCCCCCCTGATTTATGTCTGGTCAACGTATCCTTATTAATTCTTGCCCTTTTCCCTTGCCATATAAATTTAAGAATTTCCTTTTGCATTATTTGTAGTTCTGAAATCGGTACATTTATTGGGAGAGAGCAAAATAGATAGAGGATCTTGGGCAGTATCGTCATTTTAATGGACATAATCCTTCCATATAATGAGAGTTTGTATTTGGCCCAGTTGGTCAACAAAGCTTTAACCTGTTTAAATATACCTGTGTAATTTTCTTTGTATAGATTATGCACATTTTGTGAAAGGAAAATACCTAGATACTTGATGGATGTCTTTGCCCAAGAGAAGGTAAAATTAATCTCCAGTAATTTTTTCGTGTGATTAGGTAAATGAATATCTAAGGCCTCACATTTACCTTCATTCACCTTGTATCCTGATAATGAACCAAACTTACCTATCTCTGAGTATATTACTGGTAGGGAAAGTAGGGGCTTAGTGACTGCGAGGATGACATAATCCGCAAACAGTGATATTTTGTATTCATTTTCACCTACTTTGATTCCTGTTATATTGGGGTTGTCTCTAATTTTCTGTGCTAGTGGTTCAATACATAATGCAAACAACAACGGTGATAGTGGGCAACCCTGTCTGGTCCCATTCCTGATCTTGATTTGCTTCGATTGATATCCTGAGAGTCTGATAAACGCATCCGGCGTAGAGTACAACTTTTTTAACCCCATATAAAATGGACCCTTGATTCCTACCTTATTTAGGACTGCTAGCATGTAATCCCAATTGATCCTGTCAAATGCCTTCTCCGCATCCAGAGTAAGGAGCAGAGAAGGCATTCCTTTATTTGTTGCAAAATTTATCAAGTCTATGATCTTTCTTACATTGTCTGGGGCTTCTCTTTGAGCTATGAATCCCACTTGGTCAGTATTTATTACATTTGTGATGGGGGTAGCCAATCGATTTGCCAAAATTTTGGTGAAAAGTTTGAGGTCCTGATTTATTAGTGAAATTGGCCTATAATTTTGACAATATTGTTTGCATTTCCCCGGCTTTGGGATAATTGTCACCCTCGCAGTCAATATATCTTGTGGTATGTCTGTACCTTGCAAAATATTATTAAAAATAGTTACTAGATGTGGTACCACCGATTTTTGAAGATCTTTATAAAAAGAGCCTGGGAACCCGTCCGGGCCCGGGGCTTTATTTCTCTTTAATCCTTTAATGGCTTGGTTTATCTCCTGAATTGTTATAGGTGCATTAAGCAGATCTAGATCCTCTTGGGGGATTTTTTTTAGTGAGCTACTCTCCAGGAACCTATCTAATTCTTTTTGTTTATCTACTGCAATATTGGGTTGTGGCAAGTTATAGAGTGAGTTGTGGTAGTTGGCAAACTCATTAGCTATCTGCAGGGGATCATTGGTTACTGATCCATTTGTTAATTGTATTTGTGGGATGGTGGAGCCTCTGGTCATATCTTTTAATTTATTTGCTAATAATTTGTCAGGTTTATTACCATATGTGTAGTATCTTGTATCGACTGCTTTGAAGGAGGAGATTGCCTCTTTATCAAGCATTAGGTTAAGTTCCTCACTTTTCTTTTTTAATAATTTAGTTAGACCTCCCTTAGAATTTCTCATTATTTGTTCTCGAATCGTGGAAATCTCCTTCCTCAATTTTTCTAATGCGGAGTTATATTGTTTTTTAACTTTAGAGGATTCAGCTATAATCAAACCCCTAATCGAAGCTTTCAGAGCACTCCAAATTATGTTTGGATTAGCTGTGGAACCCTCATTTATTCTCATGAATTCATCGATGTGCTTCTCAATTTGTTGTTTAAAGACTTCATTTTGAAGTACTTTGGGGTGTAGGGTCCAGGATCTTATTCTACCTGGATTTAACACTCCTTCTAGATCTAATGTCATCATGTCATGGTCTGACCATACGCAGCTGCTTATAGTAGCCTCTGTAACTAGAGGGAGTATGATTTGACTTATTAAAATTAAGTCGATTCTAGAGCGTGTGCCATGTACTGATGAATAGTAGGTGTATTCTTTGGCTCCTCTATTTACTGCTCTCCAGCTGTCTAGTAAGTTGTGGTCTAATAATAAATCTCTTAAGATTTGCTGGTCTGGGGTCTGTCTTCTATTCTTTTGTGGGTCCGTTGTTGTCCTGTCTAATTTATCGTCTAAAGTCATATTAAAGTCGCCCCCCATGATTATTTTGTGTCTTTTCCAGGATATTAGCAGCTTACTTATTTTGGTGAAAAATGGCCCTTGGTGATCATTAGGAGCATAAATGTTCACTAACAGAATTGGTGTATTGTGTATCAATCCCCTTACTATGAGGTATCTCCCCTCCTTATCAGTGATTATTTCTTCCTCCTTAAAGTTAAGAGAGGCATGTAGGAGTATAGAAACACCACATTTTTTCTTTTTATTGATAGCATGATATTTAATAGGGAAAAGTTTATCCCAAAATTTGGGTGTCGTGGTGGAGGTGAAGTGGGTCTCCTGAATCATCACTATGCTAGCTTTTTGAGCTTTATACTCTATAATGGCTTTCTTTCTTTTTATATTGGAATTAAGGCCCCTGGCATTATGTGAGATTATCTTAATCTGCATGGTAACTTTTTATTTTTAAGCTGAATAACATCTAGGAAACCTTGGTACCTGTAGCCTATACGGGCCGGAGATTTTATTTATTTATTTTATTTATAAAATATTTTACCAGGAAGGATACATTGAGATTTCTCTCGTTTTCAAGTATGTCCTGGGACCTTTGCACACTAGGAGGATACCTTCATATTTGGAGTGTCTTAATGAACCTGTTTTTCGTGACTGTTGTGCCTGAACCTTTAGAACTGAACAATAAAACATAAAACAGTTAAATATAACATTCAAACTGGGTGCCACAAACTGCACCTGCGAAATTTTTGACCTTCTGGTCAGTATTCAACTCTGGAATAGTCATGTTATAACTTTCTTATTTTCTATAATCTGACATTATACCTTGAGGGAGAAAACATATCAGCAAAAAGAGAGTGAAGGATAGAGATCGGTATGAAAGTAAGAGAAAAAGAAAAGAATAAGAGAGAGGGACAATACATTTTTCCATTACAGCTCGTGTACTAATGTATCTTTCCATTATACCTTATATCCAGTCCAACTGTGTGAGGTAATGTTCAAACTCTTATGGATCTTCTCACCCTAGTTCCATAAGGATGTAATCAGATATTATACCTTGAGGGAGAGAACATACCAGCAAAAGGAGAATGAAAGATAGAGATAAGTTGAGAAGGTAAGAGAAAAAGGAAAAAAGAAAGGAGAGAGAGACAATACACTTTTCAATTACCATTCGTGGACTAATGTCTCCTTCAATTATACCTTATACCTAGTCCAACTGTGTGAGGTAAAGTTCGTACTCTTAATGATCTTCTCATCCTGACTCCATAAGGATGTCTTCTTCAATGGACAGGAGGATTCTCCTCGCTGTTGGAGTTCTGGTTCATTGGAGGGTGTAGTTGGTCTTGATTTTTTTGGGTTACCTTTTTTAGTGACCATAGTCCATTCTCTCTGGGGTGGTCTTCTCGCTGTCTGCTGTGTGGACTGCGTTGTGGGTTCTTCCATTGTTATATCCAGTTTGTTGAGTGTCATTTGTCCCTCCTCTAGTGACGAGCAAGAATACAAGGTATTCTGGCGAGTAAAGATCAACTTAAAGGGAAAGTTCCAGCGGTATCTTATTTTCTCTTTGTTAAGTGCTTCTACAATCGGTTTCATTTCACGTCTTTTTCTCAGTGTTATGGGAGATAGATCCGTATATATTTGGATATTGTGTCCCTCATAGGGGATCGACTTAGCTTGTCTTGCTGCCTGCAAAATCATCTCCTTGACATGATAATAATGTAGTTTAACTATAATGTCTCTGGTTTTGGATTGGGAGGGTCTGGTGAGGGCTCTGTGGATTCTATCGAAGAGCAGCATGTTGATTTCTGTATCTGGAATTAGTTGGTGGAATATTTTCCTAACATCCGCTTGGAGATTTTTGTAATCTTCTGGGAGGTTTCTGATTCTCAGGTTTGATATTCTAGATATGTTTTCTAAGTCTTCCACCTGCTCTTCAAGCTTTTTGATATATATAGCATGGTCTAACAGGGTGTGTTTGATCTGGGGAATCTCTTCCATGATATCATCAATTTTGTTTTCCAATTCTGTTGTCCTTCCCCCTATTTCTCTTATGTCCTTTTTGAGGTCATGTATTGCTGTTTTCAACTCTTCATGGAAGAAGGATTTGATCTGGGTTAACAGTTCATTGTTTGGAATATCTTTTCCTATTTGGCTATCCTCTTCTGTTGATTCTACTTCAGTAGGTAGCTTTGTTGGAGAGGCCGCTTTATCTATGAGTTTAAGTTTAAGCTGCGACTTAGATAAGCAGTCCTTTACTGTTTGGTTCCTGCTTTTCATCTTGGAGAGTGACCTCTTTCAGAAAATATGTTATAGAGTTAATCTGAGTTGCAGATATATTGAAAACATGACCCCTGTATTTTCCTTTGCTCACCTCGCCTCCCTTTCCTCCTCCATCCGTTTTACAAAAACATAAGTTAGTTGCTGGGCAGCATTTTAACAGATTATAACTTCATTGTCTCTGTAAGACTACTCCAGGTTGAATTTTTATAAGCTTAACCAAACATTGCAGAGTTTAAATCTTTTTCTAAAGTGCTGAAGGTATTTTTTAGTATCCCAGGGCCTTACGTTCCAGTGTCCACGTGACCGCTTTTACCACAGATATTCTCGCTAAAAGTGTCCCACTCTCGCCTTGATGAGGTGCAGAGTCAGGTTAGTGAGATGTGAGATGTTACCTGCTGTGGCAAACTTAGAACTACTTAAGTTAAGAGCCCTGAATCTGTTATTAGTGACTTCTCATGCTCATTGCCTAGTTAGGCATATAGTTAATCAGTCTGCAGCTTTTAGATGTTATATGCTTTGGGATCTTCCCCCAATATCTTCTCTTTATATTGTAGAAAATGAGCCAGTTTATAATGCCCACTCACTCTCAATGTAAAATTTTGTGAAAGATTGATATATTGAGTGGATGTACAGTTCAGTCTTAATAGTGATGATGTATCAGAGAGAAGAAAAAAGAAATGGCGATTTTCCCGCCACTCACCCTTATGTTGTTGGTCCCTGATGTAGTCTCCAGAGCATATATGTGATTTCCAGAAGCTCTTTCCACCTTCTTTTTGTCTGATCTTCTCAGTCTTCACTTCCCAGCAATGACTCCTGAGGCCTCCCTCACCTCCTCTGATGAAAAACCTTCCGGTAAGCTGCTCACCTTTTAAAGCTTAATTTTGGCTTGCTGCATCTAAGCCAAGGGTCAGATCTGTGTAGTCTGAGAGGTCGGGTGGTTAGGAGTTTATATATGATTAATTTGGCCCTTTGCTGTTCTGTCTCCGGTCCGGGGTAGGCCGCATCCCCAGCCTTTCCTGATTTTCGCCTGGTCCTGAAAATCGGATCACTCGAAAATGGCTTAAAAACGCCTGAAATTTGTCCTGCTGCCTCTCAGTAGTATTTGGAAGCACACAGGACCAAATGTGCACTTCTATTTGGGACCAAAGAACTTTGAAAACACTTAATTTTATTCTCTTAGCCCAGAGCTCCAGCTAAGTGCTTCTTTCCTGCTTGCTGGCTAGCTCCGCCTCCAGGTAAGTCTAATTTTAAGTTTCTTCTACAAGATACGACGAGTCCACGGATTTCATCCTTACTTGTAGGATATTATCCTCCTAACAGGAAGTGGCAAAGAACACCACAGCAGAGCTGTATATATAGCTCCTCCCTTCTCTCCACCCCCAGTCATTCGACCGAAGGTATAGGAAGAGAAAAGAAAAGCTAAAAGGTGCAGAGGTGACTGAAGTTTTAAAAACAAAAATATAATCTGTCTAAAGATGACAGGGAGGGCCGTGGACTCGTCGTATCGTAGAAGAAATCAATTTATCAGGTAAGCATAAATTTCCTTTTCTTCTACTAGATACGACGAGTCCACGGATTCATCCTTGTGGGATACAATACCAAAGCAACAGGACACAGGTGAACGTGAGGGACAAGACAGATACCTAAACGGAAGGCACCACTACTTGAAGAACTTTTCTCCCAAAAATAGCCTCAGAAGAAGCAAAAGTATCAAATTTGGAAAAGGTATGAAGGGAGGACCAAGTCGCAGCCTTACAAATCTGTTCAACAGAAGCATTGTTTTTAAAACCCCATGTGGAAGCCACCGCTCTAGTAGAATGAGCCGTAATTTTTTTCAGGAGGCTGCTGTCCAGCAGTCTCGTATGCCAAACGGATGATGCTTTTCAGCCAAAAAGAAAGAGAGGTAGCCGTAGCTTTTTGACCCCTACGCTTTCCAGAATAAACAACGAATAGGGAAGATGTTTGACGGAAATCCTTGGTCGCTTGTAAGTAAAACTTCAAGGCCCGAACCACGTCCAAATTATGTAACAGACGTTCCTTCTTAGACGAAGGATTAGGACACAAGGAAGGAACAACAATTTCCTGATTTAATATTCTTATTTGAAACAACCTTAGGAAGGAATCCAGGTTTAGTACGCAAAACCACCTTATCAGAATGGAATATAAGATAAGGCGAATCACATTGTAACGCAGAAAGCTCAGACATCCTTCGAGCAGAAGAGATAGCAACGAAGAACAAAACTTTACAGGATAAAAGCTTAATATCCATGGAATGCATAGGTTCAAATGGAACCCCTTGAAGAACATTGAGAACTAAATTAAAACTCCATGACGGAGCAACAGGTTTAAACACAGGCTTGATTCTGACTAAAGCCTGACAAAAAGACTGAACGTCTGGGACATCCGCCAGATGCTTGTGTAGTAAAATTGACAAAGCAGAAATTTGTCCCTTTAAGGAACTAGCTGATAATCCCTTCTCCAATCCTTCTTGGAGAAAGGACAAAATCCCACAAGTAAGGATGAATCCGTGGACTCGTCATATCGTAGAAGAAATAAATTTATCAGGTAAGCATAAATTTCCTTTTTTTTACGTTTTTGTAGTAACTGTAGAAGAAACAAAGTATGAAACATAGAAAAAGTAAATTTTTAAAAGATTTAAATATTACAAGTTTTTTGCGCATTTTTGTGCATTTTATATTTCAGAAATGCTTATAGTGATCACTTTTACTGTGCTTAGAACATATGTAAATATGACCCATGCACCCACATTTAAACACTGCTCCTGCGCAGAGAGCTAGTGGTGGCATGTATTCATCAGCAATCAAGTCATCGCTTATGCAATATATACTTTCTGAGGCGTAATATTTGAATTCAGAGTCACAAAACAAATGCCCATTAGCACTGTGCATGGTAAAACCTATTCTGTAAACACTGCTAATTTTTTGTTTAAGCATTTAGCAGGTGCATTGTCAGGGTACCTAAGAAGTAACATTGAATAAACTACACATGTCTCACAATTTAATATTTCATGTCAGCTAATGTCTCCCCTGACACGAGTTGAATGGGCCATGGCCACAACGGACCAACCCCCCTTTTCATGATTACAGAACATCAGAGAACAAAAGGGACAAACATTTGTGTAGATAAAAAGGTAGATCTCTTCAAAATAATTTTATCACATGGCACCCTCAGGTTTGAATGCCCATATATGGGTTTCCTGTCTAAAAAGCGGAATTCACTACAGACCACCTGTGAAGACAACAGGCATACTGTCTGTAATGACTTTTTGAAGCTCAGGAAGTGTAGTAATTAATTAGCATATGCATGATATACAGATAAGTATTCATTACTAGGCTACAATACACATAGCCGTCTAGACTCATGTTACAGCTAACATATGTGAAGTTGAAAATACATAGGGAAAAAGAGTCATTTGAAATGAATGGTTATAATTTTCAAACTATTCCAAATGCTTAAATATATATGTGTATATAAATATATTATATATTACCTTATTTTAAAATATATACCATAAATAAATTATCCTGTGTTTTTCCAGGAACCTATAAGCATTACTGGGAAGGACCATGTGTGAAGATGAGATTTCTAAATAAGTGCAGATACTATAAGTTATCATATAAATACTCCTCTATATATAAAATAAGATGGTAACTGGGAAATTAAATATATATCAGTATATCTAATGAACTGATATACAAATAAAGTCATATGTATATATACCTATTATTGGGTTATAATACTAGTCCACTCATAAAAATGTGATTTTTAAACGCATCTGTTAAAATTGTTATAGGAATATACTCATGTTTGGTCTCAAATAGTACATTTTCAATAATATTAAATGGTCCCATATATATTGAACATATAATTTATTAATGCTGGAAATTATAGGTGTGTTTAATGAACATATTGAGGTATATATCAATTAAGCTGTAGCAGTAATGAAAATGTCTTTAAGGCTTATGTTGCCCTCCGGTGGTTTATGCGAGAATTGCAACCAAAGGGGATTGTAGTATCAAATAACCATATGCATTCTCAAAGAACCAATGAAATGTTCAGCACCGATTGGAGCGTATCCGAATGTTCACCAATGATTAGAATTAAAAAAAAAAAGTGGGATTTATCACGTGATATATTCTCTTGCACTGGAAAAAAAAGGTCATGCTGCTTTCTTGGTTTACAGAAAGCAAAATTGAGCCTAATTTTATTTCCAGAAATTGCGAATACCTTTCTTATGTATGATGGTGAATTGGATTAATCTGAAAAAGCTGAAACTCGCAAATTGGTCTAGTGGTAATGTATGGAGTTTTGTTATTCAATATTTTAAAACAAAGACATTCATTGTTGCTACAGTATAATTGAAGCTGGTAATTTATAGAGGTACTTTGTATTTTAAATGTATTCCCATTGGCCTGTATAGCTTAGAAATAATTATATTGATGCTAAGTTAATTTATTGCAAGGAAAAATAATTTGTATTTTGGTATTTATAAGTCAGTCTTACTTATTGTGAAATATCTTAGATTAATTGGCATATAAATTGTGGGCTAAATAGTTTAATTATACTTTTTTATTATTATTATTATTATTATTATCGGTTATTTGTAGATACTTTTCTGAAAGTTATCTTAGATTTATTGAGATTTAGTAAGATTTGTGTGAGGTATCTTGTTATATTGTTAACTAAGCATTGGACTAAGAATTGTTGGCTATTTATAGACTGTTCTGGTATTCCCATTTGTGGTAATTTTATTAAGTGATTCATTGTGAGTAAGATTTGTTCTGTCCTGCATTACTGCATATTAGATCGGTTTATCCAAGACCTCTCATTAATTCCAAAATTAATAAAATAGATTAGCCTTGAATAATCTAGGCGTTAAAAAAAAAGTGTTCTCACTTGAACTTTATTATTTTAATTTTACTTCTCACATTTCTTTTGTTCTATTTTGTAGGTGTCTTGCAGCTACGCAGTTTGAGCCGCTTTCAGCAAGAAAAGCATTTCCGTGTTTTGATGAACCAGCTTTTAAATCTGTATTTCAAATCAATATCAAAAGGGATGAAGATCACATTTCTCTATCAAATATGCCAAGAGTAATTTTTTCTTCTTTTTTTGTTGGCTATGTAAATGTATAACATTTTTAGGTATTAAATAAATGTTTGAATTTTTAAAGTGTGTTTGACGTTGAATATATAAACTGTTAATTATCTTAAACTGAATGAAGAAAAAATATGGTATATTTCTTCTTCAAGAGTTTTTTTTTCCCAAGTGTTTTTTGCTGTCTGTTTTTCTTTCGGAAAATGATGATGGTCCATGGTCCTCCATATGGGATACATTTCCTGCCACTAGGAGGAGGTCAAGAACCCATATCAGAGCTTAAAATCCCTCCCATCTGTCTCTTAGTTTTGTTCTTGGCTTCGTAGGAGTTGGTTAAGAATAGAGGTGCTTCTAGCTACTTGATTATGGATTTAAATTTGGGAGCTCAGACCTATGTGAGACCCAGAGTCCCTGGAAAGTATCATTCACAAGGAAGACAGAAGAGAATCTTCACAGCAGCTGAATAATACAGGTATATAGGAATACCCTGTTATGTGCGTTATGTGCACCTGATTTCCCTGGGACTTCAGCCATAACTACCCTCAGGTGTCGCAGGGACTCATCCTTCTCCTGAGGGACACAGGTATTTCCTACTGCAATCCTCTGCAGTACTCAATACCTGCACTAGATGGGCTCTCTACTGGATACTGCTGCAGCTGCATTGACAAGAATTTGACATGCCTGGTAAGCCAGTGGAGGAGTGCTGCATAAGGTAAGGGACTTTACACAGCATACACACAGCCTAGAGGCTATTTGTAGGTACTCTGACACAGGTACAGCATACAAGAAAAGGTTATATTTTCAGACACTCAGTAGGGTGGTTTTGCAACATAATAAAGTGGGATTGTCCTCTACAGCTAATCCCAAGAGAGTAAGGTAACAGGAAAAAAGTAAAGTGCGCATAAAATAGCAACCACACCATTCAGTATGGGGAAAAAATAAATAAATATATATATATATATATATATATATATATATATCAAATTTACTGGGTTATCTCAGAGTAAAATACAGACAGTAAATAAAAAAAACTAAAATCACAGAAATAGACCACCGGTGGTTAAAAAAATAATTGAAATACAATATCTATATGTAAAACATTCACAATATATAAAACATTCTACAGATCAGCTTATAAAAACAGGGAACAAGAGTCCACAGTTATATCCAGCTTATAGAAACTTGTGTAAGAGTGTTGGAAACCGGATTAAACTTGAATTACGGACAATCTTCTGGCTCTTCAGCCCTGGCGCCTATTGAATGAGGAAAAGTTTATCCGTTTCAAAGTTGGACAACATCACGGCGGTGGCCTACATAAATAATTAAGGGGGTAACCGCAGTCCACTGCCCATGCAGGAAATGTCTAAAACTCTGTCTTAGGCAGGGAGGAATCATTGCTCCCTACTGGAAAATCCCATACCAGGTGTGAATAACTGGCAGGGGGATCATCTCAGCAGTCAATCTGTCCATCCAAGAGGGTGGTCTCTCCATTAGGACATTTTCGATCGCTCAGTGATCAAATGGAGCTTTCTTTTCTTGGTATTCCTTTAGGATTCCTAGAATCCTTCAGTTTTTACAGGATGGCCTTGACAAGAGTTTGTCCGCAAATTTTCTAAAAGGTCAAATTTCTGCTTTATCTGTTCTTTTTCATAGGAAGTTGGCTAAACTTCCTGAGGTTCAGACTTTTGTCCAGGCGTTAGTTACAGTTAGGCCAGTTGTGAAACCGATTTCTCCACCCTGGAATCTGAATCTAGTTCTTTCTTAGTTTAACGTATAGCCGATGCATTCTAATGATATCTACTGTTGTCAACCTTGTCTTGTGATTTTTCCATTTCTAATTATTCACAAGGAGAAGGCTGTACTTTGTATTAAATATCATTTTCTTCCTAAGGTAGTTTCTACGGAAAATACCAATCGAGAAATTCTTTAAGCTACTAAAGATTTCAGAAAAATTTATAGTTTGGTTTTTCACTACTCATAAGGGACAGAAAGCTACTAAGGTGTTGTTCGCCTCTTTGCTCAAAGAAGTGATTCACAGGGCTTGGCAGCGGGAAAGTTGCCTCCTAAGCGTATTACAGCTCATTCTACAAAAGCAGTTGAAACATCGTGGGTATAAAAAAATAAAATAAAAAATGTGTCTTTGGAGCAGATGCAACATGATCTTTTCGGCATTTTTGTTTTCAAATTTTATCGCTTTCATATTTTGCTTTTTCACAAGCAGCTTTTGACAGCAAAGTCCTTTAGGCCGCAGTGATGGCTAAATAGGAACTGCCAGAAAAATTGTCCCACCCTTTTTGTAACATAGACAATCTGCTAGGGTATTATTATCATATGTTATGGAGGACTATGGACCATCATCATTTTACAAAAGAAAACAACATTTATGCTTACCTGATACATTTTTTTTTTTTTTTTAATAATGATAGTCCTCAGGTCCAGCCCATTTCAATGTTTGGGCAACAGTTCTAATGACACCTCTACAGACCCTACTTTGTCTTTAATACCTATATGTTTCCTATTCTCTACTCGGCTATACGTTAAACCAAGAGAGAGATGGGAGGTGGGAGGGATTTTAAGCTCTGAAATGGGTACTTTACATCCTCCTAGTGGCGAGAAATATATCCCATATGTTATGGTGGACTGTGGACCATCATAATAATTGATCAGGTAAGCTATTATAGTAATGGGTGAATTCAGAACTCATGTTAATTTTGTTAGCTTTAGATTTGCTTTTTATTTTAACATATACCTCAGTTTTATTTAATATTTTTAAGTAGCATTCACCCCCTTAATTGATAGATTTCCATTTAGTTTTTTTCATAAAATTATCCTAAAGCCACTATTTTTTAATAACTGTTTGAATGTAATTATTAAACAATAGGCTTTGTTTGATTGTAACTGCTTAGAAGATGTGTATATATATATATGTAAAAGAACCATTAAATACAGTAGAATTGCATAATTAAGTGCGCAATAAAAAGAAATTTCAATAACGCATAGGGGTCAATTTATCAAGCTCCATATGGAACTTGATGCCCCTTGTTTCCGGCGAGTCTTCAGGCTCGCCTGAAACAGAAGTTATGAAGCAGCGGTCTAAAGGCTGCTGCTCCATAACTTGTCCGCCTGCTCTGAGGCGGCGCACAGAAATCAAGCTGATCAAATACAATTGGGTTGATTGACACCCCCTGCTAGCGGCCGATTGGCCGCAAATCTGCAGGGGGCGGCATTGAACCAACAGTTCACAAGAACTGCTGGTGCAATGATAAATGCAGACAGCGTATGCTGTCGGAATTTATCGATGTGCGGCGGACATGATACGATACATCGTATCATGTCCGCTCGCACTTACATAAATATACCCCTTATTCTGAATTTCAAATAAGCAGTACATTTTTTGCTGACAAATTTTATATTGTTTCCCATTTTTTAGCCCCCTGTATCACATGGCAGCCATCAGCCAATCACAGACTAGTAAAGTATATGTAGGCAGCTGGTGTCTCAATGTGCATATAAAAAGACTGTGCACAATTAGATTATAGAAGTAAATTGGAAAGTCTCATAAAACTGCATGCTCTGGGGCCGATTTATTAAGTGTTGGATGCTGTAGCAGATCATGTCTGCCCAACATCGCTGAATGCCGACAGCATATGCTGTCGACATTTCACATTACACAAGTAGTTCTGGTGAACTGCTTGTGCAATGCCGCTAGCAGGGGGTGTCGATTAACCCAATCGTATCCGATCAGGCTGATTGCTGTACGCCGCCTCAGAGGTGGCATACGAGTTAAGGAGCAGCGGTCTTAAGAAGGCTCACATGGAAACAGCTGCATTAGGCAGCATTCGGCCGATAATAAATCGACCCCTCTGAATTATGAAAGTTTTTTTTATTTTGTCTTTAGTTTCCCTTAGAGAAATGTTACTCAGTGAATCCTCCTATAATGTAAAATGCGCCTTGGGTGTTTGTGCTATAATTCCGTAGATGTATATTTGGCAGTTATTCTTCTCTCACAAGATATTAATTCTAGCTTGGATTCTGAATAGAGTCTCAGTGTATATAATAACTCATTTTCTTATGCTTTAGACAAACACAAGCAAAACGTCAGATGGTCTTTTCCTGGATGAGTTTGCTACGAGTGTAAAAATGAGTACCTATTTAGTTGCTTTTATTGTTGCTGATATGAAGAGCATTTCTAAACAGACGGAAGATATTTTGGTAAGTACTTGAAAGCTTTTTATCTTCATTAACCATTTTAAAACTAAATATTGAATAACAACTATGAAAGGGCAGCATTTAAAGTGATAGTAAACTATGCTTTAATGGAACAGCAAGTTATAAATGTATCAAATGCTTGTGTGACACTTTATCATGGAAGCCGAAGATATATATATATACAGTGTATGTATATGTATGTGTGTGTGTATATATATATATATATATATATATATATATATATATATGTATGTGTGTGTATGTATGTATGTATGTATGTATATATATATATATATATATATATATATATGTGTGTGTATATATATATATATATATATATATATATATATATATATAAAATCATCCAAGTAACTGCACTCTCAGGTCTTTTCAAAACAGGTTCTTTTAATGGAACGTTTTCGGGGTTCACAACCCCTTCATCAGCATAAACAAACAATCAAATGTCACACAATATATAGTATATCAAAACAGTGTCTCACCAAACAAATTTGCTTTCAAAAGTGCGCCAAAATCGAGTGTGGAACGCATCTTGCGTTCCACCGTGATCATGTCAACCGGAAGTGATGTCACTTCCGGTTTCACGACATGATGAAAACATATTAACATTATTTTGTTTAACAATAAATAATACATAGTGGTGTGCCCTCAACTTGTCAAAGAGGCAATCAAAAATAGTATCAATAAACGAAAATGTTTGCCAGTGGTCTTTACATATCAGATTCCGGTGTATCTAGATCGTCATCGTAGCCATAACTATGGTTACGAGACATCTGTAAGTGAATAAGTGAGAAAATATCACTTGTGCAACAAATATGTACACTGACATGTCTGACTACTAAAGTTTTAGCAATATTCAATGTCATGTGCATATAGGTACATTAAAACAAAAAACTGAATATATACATAAGCAAAAAAAATAAACTTACAAGGTGGCAGTGCTTGCTCAGACTTATTATCAAACCGTATAGCCATGCGCATTGCCTACTGCAAAGTATACATACTTTATACAAGCAGTGTATCCAAAAGAGCGTGCTGTAACCTTGTGCTGTTACATATTGCCCTAAATGTAACTATGTGTATGTAAGAGATGTACATTAACTATTCTGCGAAAAATTCGTAATAATAGAAGTCAACTTAAGCCTGATTAAACGTACATCTGTACTCCTCAGATATATAACCCACTGTTACAAATTTACTAGATGCAATAGTTGAATCTCCAAAGATTCCACATTTGGTATATTAGGACAAGACGCAATATACTGAGTCGTGACCATCATAGCTGTGCCTCAGTTCCCATATGTAGTAAGGTGCCCCAAAGGTGAAAAATATACATTATATGGTATATGTACATATATCAAGGCAATATTGAGAGATTAAAATGTTATGACACTTCAATATTTCTGATAACAATGTCCAAAATGTAGATGACTCCTTGTGGACACATAAGGACAGTTCTTCAAGATGTTATGTGGCTAGGTTGGTATAGGTCCCAAAAAAAAGGTGTAAGGTGCGAGATTGAGTAACTTCACCTTAGGGACCAGGCTTCCACACACAGGGATGGGGGATACATCCCTCCACCCTGGTGTGTCGTAAGTCCCCACCCCACACCCCTCAGAAGGGCCGTGGGGTTGGGGGCTACACGTAGCCACAATGACCCCAGGTTATACCCCAAGTATGTAGCACGATCCTATACACTTAAACAAGGTTTTTAAAATCTGGGGTGGTGTTTAAACCGCCTGGATGGATAGTCCCCAACTTAAAAATCCATTGGGCTTCCCTTTTGAGTAGTATCTTGCTCCTATCCCCTCCCCGGTCAAGTGGGGGTATATGGTCAATGAGGACGTATCTGATTGAAGATACCGGATGGCCTTGTTTAGCACAATGACGTGCAACTGGTTGGTCAGAGTCCCCCTGTTTAAGTGCCGATCTGATCGCGTGCCTATGATTTGCCATACGTTCCCGTAACGTGCCTGTGGTTTTACCCACATAGAAACTAGAACATATATATATTTCTCTTGTTAAGTGTAGTCAGTCCACGGGTCATCCATTACTTATGGGATTATATCTCTTCCCCAACAGGAAGTTGCAAGAGGATCACCCAAGCAGATCTGCTATATAGCTCCTCCCCTCACATGTCATATCCAGTCATTCTCTTGCAACCTAACTAAAGATAGGTCGTTGTGAGAGGTCTGTGGTGTTTTTAAACTTAGTTTATTTCTTCAATCAAAGTTTGTTATTTTAAATGGCACCGGAGTGTGCTGTTTGTTTCTCAGGCAGCATTAGAAGAAGAATCTGCCTGCGTTTTCTATGATCTTAGCAGACGTAACTAAGATCCACTGGCTGTTCTCGCACATTCTGAGGAGTGAGGTAACTTCAGAAAAGGGGAATAGCATGCAGGCCCCCCCTGCAAACAAGGTATGTGCAGTAAATTATTTTTCTAAGCAATGGAATTGACTGAGAAAATACTGCTGATACCAATGTAATGTAAGTTCAGCCTTAAATGCAGTGGTAGCGACTGGTATTAGGCTGATGAGTGTGTGTACACTGAAGTATTTTTCTAGGGAATGGAATTTGACTCAGAAAATACTGTTAATACTGAAGTAATGTATGAGCCTTAACTGCAGTAACAGCGACTGGTAGCAGGCTTATTAATAACACTTCATAACTTTTAAAATGTATGTTCAAAATGTTTACTGGCATGTTAATCGTTTTTGTGAGGTACTTGGTGATAAAACTTATTGGGGCATGATTTTTACCACATGGCTAACTTTTGTTTCTCCAACATAGGTGTGTCCGGTCCACGGCGTCATCCTTACTTGTGGGATATTCTCTTCCCCAACAGGAAATGGCAAAGAGCCCAGCAAAGCTGGTCACATGATCCCTCCTAGGCTCCGCCTACCCCAGTCATTCTCTTTGCCGTTGTACAGGCAACATCTCCACGGAGATGGCTTAGAGTTTTTTAGTGTTTAACTGTAGTTTTTATTATTCAATCAAGAGTTTGTTATTTTGAAATAGTGCTGGTATGTACTATTTACTCAGAAACAGAAAAGAGATGAAGATTTCTGTTTGTATGAGGAAAATGATTTTAGCAACCGTCACTAAAATCCATGGCTGTTCCACACAGGACTGTTGAGAGCAATTAACTTCAGTTGGGGTAACAGTGAGCAGTCTATTGCTGCTTGAGGTATGACACATTCTAACAAGACGATGTAATGCTGGAAGCTGTCATTTTCCCTCTGGGATCCGGTAAGCCATGTTTATTACGATTGTAAATAAGGGCTTCAAAAAGGGCTTATTAAGACTGTAGACTTTTTTTGGGCTAAATCGATTGATTATTAACACATATTTAGCCTTGAGGAATCATTTTATCTGGGTATTTTGATATAATAATATCGGCAGGCACTGTTTCAGACACCTTATTCTTTAGGGGCTTTCCCAAAGCATAGGCAGAGACTCATTTCTCCAACATAGGTGTGTCCGGTCCACGGCGTCATCCTTACTTGTGGGATATTCTCTTCCCCAACAGGAAATGGCAAAGAGCCCAGCAAAGCTGGTCACATGATCCCTCCTAGGCTCCGCCTACCCCAGTCATTCTCTTTGCCGTTGTACAGGCAACATCTCCACGGAGATGGCTTAGAGTTTTTTAGTGTTTAACTGTAGTTTTTATTATTCAATCAAGAGTTTGTTATTTTGAAATAGTGCTGGTATGTACTATTTACTCAGAAACAGAAAAGAGATGAAGATTTCTGTTTGTATGAGGAAAATGATTTTAGCAACCGTCACTAAAATCCATGGCTGTTCCACACAGGACTGTTGAGAGCAATTAACTTCAGTTGGGGGAACAGTGAGCAGTCTCTTGCTGCTTGAGGTATGACACATTCTAACAAGACGATGTAATGCTGGAAGCTGTCATTTTCCCTCTGGGATCCGGTAAGCCATGTTTATTACGATTGTAAATAAGGGCTTCAAAAAGGGCTTATTAAGACTGTAGACTTTTTTTGGGCTAAATTGATTGATTATTAACACATATTTAGCCTTGAGGAATCATTTTATCTGGGTATTTTGATATAATAATATCGGCAGGCACTGTTTTAGACACCTTATTCTTTAGGGGCTTTCCCAAAGCATAGGCAGAGCCTCATTTTCGCGCCGGTGTTGCGCACTTGTTTTTGAGAGGCATGGCATGTAAGAGGAGCTCTGATACTTAGAAAAGACTTTCTGAAGGCGTCATTTGGTATCGTATTTCCCTTGGGGCTTGGTTGGGTCTCAGCAAAGCAGATACCAGGGACTGTAAAGGGGTTAAAGTTCAAAACGGCTCCGGTTCCGTTATTTTAAGGGTTAAAGCTTCCAAATTTGGTGTGCAATACTTTTAAGGCTTTAAGACACTGTGGTGAAAATTTGGTAAATTTTGAACAATTCCTTCATGTTTTTTCGCATTTGCAGTAATAAAGTGTGTTCAGTTTAAAATTTAAAGTGACAGTAACGGTTTTATTTTAAAACGTTTTTTGTACTTGTTATCAAGTTTATGCCTGTTTAACATGTCTGAACTACCAGATAGACTGTGTTCTGAATGTGGGGAAGCCAGAATTCCTATTCATTTAAATAAATGTGATTTATGTGACAATGACAATGATGCCCAAGATGATTCCTCAAGTGAGGGGAGTAAGCATGGTACTGCATCATTCCCTCCTTCTTCTACACGAGTCTTGCCCACTCAGGAGGCCCCTAGTACATCTAGCGCGCCAATACTCCTTACTATGCAACAATTAACGGCTGTAATGGATAATTCTGTCAAAAACATTTTAGCCAAAATGAACACTTATCAGCGTAAGCGCGACTGCTCTGTTTTAGATACTGAAGAGCATGACGACGCTGATATTAATATTTCTGAAGGGCCCCTAACTCAGTCTGATGGGGCCAGGGAGGTTTTGTCTGAGGGAGAAATTACTGATTCAGGGAACATTTCTCAACAAGCTGAACCTGATGTGATTGCATTTAAATTTAAGTTGGAACATCTCCGCATTCTGCTTAAGGAGGTATTATCCACTCTGGATGATTGTGACAAGTTGGTCATCCCAGAGAAACTATGTAAAATGGACAAGTTCCTAGAGGTGCCGGGGCTCCCAGAAGCTTTTCCTATACCCAAGCGGGTGGCGGACATTGTTAATAAAGAATGGGAAAGGCCCGGTATTCCTTTTCGTCCCTCCCCCCATATTTAAAAAATTGTTTCCTATGGTCGACCCCAGAAAGGACTTATGGCAGACAGTCCCCAAGGTCGAGGGAGCGGTTTCCACTTTAAACAAACGCACCACTATTCCCATAGAGGATAGTTGTGCTTTCAAAGATCCTATGGATAAAAAATTAGAAGGTTTACTTAAAAAGATGTTCAGCAGGGTTACCTTCTACAACCAATTTCATGCATTGTCCCTGTCGCTACAGCCGCATGTTTCTGGTTCGATGAGCTGATAAAGGCGGTCGACAGTGATTCTCCTCCTTATGAGGAGATTATGGACAGAATCAATGCTCTCAAATTGGCTAATTCTTTCACCCTAGACGCCACTTTGCAATTGGCTAGGTTAGCGGCTAAGAATTCTGGGTTTGCTATTGTGGCGCGCAGAGCGCTTTGGTTGAAATCTTGGTCGGCTGATGCGTCTTCCAAGAACAAGCTACTTAACATTCCTTTCAAGGGGAAAACGCTGTTTGGCCCTGACTTGAAAGAGATTATCTCGGATATCACTGGGGGTAAGGGCCACGCCCTTCCTCAGGATCGGCCTTTCAAGGCAAAAAATAAACCTAATTTTCGTCCCTTTCGTAGAAATGGACCAGCCCAAAGTGCTACGTCCTCTAAGCAAGAGGGTAATACTTCTCAAGCCAAGCCAGCTTGGAGACCAATGCAAGGCTGGAACAAGGGAAAGCAGGCCAAGAAACCTGCCACTGCTACCAAGACAGCATGAAATGTTGGCCCCCGATCCGGGACCGGATCTGGTGGGGGGCAGACTCTCTCTCTTCGCTCAGGCTTGGGCAAGAGATGTTCTGGATCCTTGGGCGCTAGAAATAGTCTCCCAAGGTTATCTTCTGGAATTCAAGGGACTTCCCCCAAGGGGGAGGTTCCACAGGTCTCAGTTGTCTTCAGACCACATAAAAAGACAGGCATTCTTACATTGTGTAGAAGACCTGTTAAAAATGGGAGTGATTCATCCCGTTCCATTAAGAGAACAAGGGATGGGGTTCTACTCCAATCTGTTTATAGTTCCCAAAAAAGAGGGAACGTTCAGACCAATCTTAGATCTCAAGATCTTAAACAAGTTTCTCAAGGTTCCATCGTTCAAGATGGAAACCATTCGAACTATTCTTCCTTCCATCCAGGAAGGTCAATTCATGACCACGGTGGATTTAAAGGATGCGTATCTACATATTCCTATCCACAAGGAACATCATCGGTTCCTGAGGTTCGCATTCCTGGACAAACATTACCAGTTCGTGGCGCTTCCTTTCGGATTAGCCACTGCTCCAAGGATTTTCACAAAGGTACTAGGGTCCCTTCTAGCTGTGCTAAGACCAAGGGGCATTGCTGTAGTACCTTACTTGGACGACATTCTGATTCAAGCGTCGTCCCTTCCTCAAGCAAAGGCTCACACGGACATTGTCCTGGCCTTTCTCAGATCTCACGGATGGAAAGTGAACGTGGAAAAGAGTTCTCTATCTCCGTCAACAAGGGTTCCCTTCTTGGGAACAATAATAGACTCCTTAGAAATGAGGATTTTTCTGACAGAGGCCAGAAAAACAAAACTTCTAGACTCTTGTCGGATACTCCATTCCGTTCCTCTTCCTTCCATAGCTCAGTGCATGGAAGTGATCGGGTTGATGGTAGCGGCAATGGACATAGTTCCTTTTGCACGCATTCATCTAAGACCATTACAACTGTGCATGCTCAGTCAGTGGAATGGGGACTATACAGACTTGTCTCCGAAGATACAAGTAAATCAGAGGACCAGAGACTCACTCCGTTGGTGGCTGTCCCTGGACAACCTGTCACGAGGGATGACATTCCGCAGACCAGAGTGGGTCATTGTCACGACCGACGCCAGTCTGATGGGCTGGGGCGCGGTCTGGGGATCCCTGAAAGCTCAGGGTCTTTGGTCTCGGGAAGAATCTCTTCTACCGATAAATATTCTGGAACTGAGAGCGATATTCAATGCTCTCAAGGCTTGGCCTCAGCTAGCGAGGGCCAAGTTCATACGGTTTCAATCAGACAACATGACAACTGTTGCGTACATCAACCATCAGGGGGGAACAAGGAGTTCCCTGGCGATGGAAGAAGTGACCAAAATCATTCTATGGGCGGAGTCTCACTCCTGCCACCTGTCTGCTATCCACATCCCAGGAGTGGAAAATTGGGAAGCGGATTTTCTGAGTCGTCAGACATTGCATCCGGGGGAGTGGGAACTCCATCCGGAAATCTTTGCCCAAGTCACTCAGCTGTGGGGCATTCCAGACATGGATCTGATGGCCTCTCGTCAGAACTTCAAAGTTCCTTGCTACGGGTCCAGATCCAGGGATCCCAAGGCGGCTCTAGTGGATGCACTAGTAGCACCTTGGACCTTCAAACTAGCTTATGTGTTCCCGCCGTTTCCTCTCATCTCCAGGCTGGTAGCCAGGATCAATCAGGAGAGGGCGTCGGTGATCTTGATAGCTCCTGCGTGGCCACGCAGGACTTGGTACGCAGATCTGGTGAATATGTCATCGGCTCCTCCTTGGAAGCTACCTTTGAGACGAGACCTTCTTGTTCAGGGTCCGTTCGAACATCCGAATCTGGTTTCACTCCAGCTGACTGCTTGGAGATTGAACGCTTGATCTTATCGAAGCGAGGATTCTCAGATTCTGTTATCGATACTCTTGTTCAGGCCAGAAAGCCTGTAACTAGAAAGATTTACCACAAAATTTGGAAAAAATATATCTGTTGGTGTGAATCTAAAGGATTCCCTTGGGACAAGGTTAAGATTCCTAGGATTCTATCCTTCCTTCAAGAAGGATTGGAAAAAGGATTATCTGCAAGTTCCCTGAAGGGACAGATTTCTGCCTTGTCTGTGTTACTTCACAAAAAGCTGGCCGCTGTGCCAGATGTTCAAGCCTTTGTTCAGGCTCTGGTTAGAATTAAGCCTGTTTACAAACCTTTGACTCCTCCTTGGAGTCTCAATTTAGTTCTTTCAGTTCTTCAGGGGGTTCCGTTTGAACCCTTGCATTCCGTTGATATTAAGTTATTATCTTGGAAAGTTTTGTTTTTAGTTGCAATTTCTTCTGCTAGAAGAGTTTCAGAATTATCTGCTCTGCAGTGTTCTCCTCCTTATCTGGTGTTCCATGCAGATAAGGTGGTTTTACGTACTAAACCTGGTTTTCTTCCAAAAGTTGTTTCTAACAAAAACATTAACCAGGAGATTATCGTACCTTCTCTGTGTCCGAAACCAGTTTCAAAGAAGGAACGTTTGTTGCACAATTTGGATGTTGTTCGCGCTCTAAAATTCTATTTAGATGCTACAAAGGATTTTAGACAAACATCTTCCTTGTTTGTTGTTTATTCCGGTAAAAGGAGAGGTCAAAAAGCAACTTCTACCTCTCTCTCTTTTTGGATTAAAAGCTTCATCAGATTGGCTTACGAGACTGCCGGACGGCAGCCTCCCAAAAGAATCACAGCTCATTCCACTAGGGCTGTGGCTTCCACATGGGCCTTCAAGAACGAGGCTTCTGTTGATCAGATATGTAGGGCAGCGACTTGGTCTTCACTGCACACTTTTACCAAATTTTACAAGTTTGATACTTTTGCTTCTTCTGAGGCTATTTTTGGGAGAAAGGTTTTGCAAGCCGTGGTGCCTTCCATTTAGGTGACCTGATTTGCTCCCTCCCTTCATCCGTGTCCTAAAGCTTTGGTATTGGTTCCCACAAGTAAGGATGACGCCGTGGACCGGACACACCTATGTTGGAGAAAACAGAATTTATGTTTACCTGATAAATTACTTTCTCCAACGGTGTGTCCGGTCCACGGCCCGCCCTGGTTTTTTTAATCAGGTCTGATGATTTATTTTCTTTAACTACAGTCACCACGGTACCATATGGTTTCTCCTATGCAAATATTCCTCCTTAACGTCGGTCGAATGACTGGGGTAGGCGGAGCCTAGGAGGGATCATGTGACCAGCTTTGCTGGGCTCTTTGCCATTTCCTGTTGGGGAAGAGAATATCCCACAAGTAAGGATGACGCCGTGGACCGGACACACCGTTGGAGAAAGTAATTTATCAGGTAAACATAAATTCTGTTTTTCGCGCCGGTGTTGCGCACTTGTTTTTGAGAGGCATGGCATGCAGTTGCATGTGAGAGGAGCTCTGATACTTAGAAAAGACTTTCTGAAGGCGTCATTTGGTATCGTATTCCCCTTGGGGCTTGGTTGGGTCTCAGCAAAGCAGATACCAGGGACTGTAAAGGGGTTAAAGTTCAAAACGGCTCCGGTTCCGTTATTTTAAGGGTTAAAGCTTCCAAATTTGGTGTGCAATACTTTTAAGGCTTTAAGACACTGTGGTGAAAATTTGGTGAATTTTGAACAATTCCTTCATGTTTTTTCGCATTTGCAGTAATAAAGTGTGTTCAGTTTAAAATTTAAAGTGACAGTAACGGTTTTATTTTAAAACGTTTTTTGTACTTGTTATCAAGTTTATGCCTGTTTAACATGTCTGAACTACCAGATAGACTGTGTTCTGAATGTGGGGAAGCCAGAATTCCTATTCATTTAAATAAATGTGATTTATGTGACAATGACAATGATGCCCAAGATGATTCCTCAAGTGAGGGGAGTAAGCATGGTACTGCATCATTCCCTCCTTCGTCTACACGAGTCTTGCCCACTCAGGAGGCCCCTAGTACATCTAGCGCGCCAATACTCCTTACTATGCAACAATTAACGGCTGTAATGGATAATTCTGTCAAAAACATTTTAGCCAAAATGAACACTTATCAGCGTAAGCGCGACTGCTCTGTTTTAGATACTGAAGAGCATGACGACGCTGATATTAATATTTCTGAAGGGCCCCTAACTCAGTCTGATGGGGCCAGGGAGGTTTTGTCTGAGGGAGAAATTACTGATTCAGGGAACATTTCTCAACAAGCTGAACCTGATGTGATTGCATTTAAATTTAAGTTGGAACATCTCCGCATTCTGCTTAAGGAGGTATTATCCACTCTGGATGATTGTGACAAGTTGGTCATCCCAGAGAAACTATGTAAAATGGACAAGTTCCTAGAGGTGCCGGGGCTCCCAGAAGCTTTTCCTATACCCAAGCGGGTGGCGGACATTGTTAATAAAGAATGGGAAAGGCCCGGTATTCCTTTCGTCCCTCCCCCCATATTTAAAAAATTGTTTCCTATGGTCGACCCCAGAAAGGACTTATGGCAGACAGTCCCCAAGGTCGAGGGAGCGGTTTCCACTTTAAACAAACGCACCACTATACCCATAGAGGATAGTTGTGCTTTCAAAGATCCTATGGATAAAAAATTAGAAGGTTTGCTTAAAAAGATGTTTGTTCAGCAGGGTTACCTTCTACAACCAATTTCATGCATTGTCCCTGTCGCTACAGCCGCATGTTTCTGGTTCGATGAGCTGATAAAGGCGGTCGACAGTGATTCTCCTCCTTATGAGGAGATTATGGACAGAATCAATGCTCTCAAATTGGCTAATTCTTTCACCCTAGACGCCACTTTGCAATTGGCTAGGTTAGCGGCTAAGAATTCTGGGTTTGCTATTGTGGCGCGCAGAGCGCTTTGGTTGAAATCTTGGTCGGCTGATGCGTCTTCCAAGAACAAGCTACTTAACATTCCTTTCAAGGGGAAAACGCTGTTTGGCCCTGACTTGAAAGAGATTATCTCGGATATCACTGGGGGTAAGGGCCACGCCCTTCCTCAGGATCGGCCTTTCAAGGCAAAAAATAAACCTAATTTTCGTCCCTTTCGTAGAAACGGACCAGCCCAAAGTGCTACGTCCTCTAAGCAAGAGGGTAATACTTCTCAAGCCAAGCCAGCTTGGAGACCAATGCAAGGCTGGAACAAGGGAAAGCAGGCCAAGAAACCTGCCACTGCTACCAAGACAGCATGAAATGTTGGCCCCCGATCCGGGACCGGATCTGGTGGGGGGCAGACTCTCTCTCTTCGCTCAGGCTTGGGCAAGAGATGTTCTGGATCCTTGGGCGCTAGAAATAGTCTCCCAAGGTTATCTTCTGGAATTCAAGGGACTTCCCCCAAGGGGGAGGTTCCACAGGTCTCAGTTGTCTTCAGACCACATAAAAAGACAGGCATTCTTACATTGTGTAGAAGACCTGTTAAAAATGGGAGTGATTCATCCCGTTCCATTAAGAGAACAAGGGATGGGGTTCTACTCCAATCTGTTTATAGTTCCCAAAAAAGAGGGAACGTTCAGACCAATCTTAGATCTCAAGATCTTAAACAAGTTTCTCAAGGTTCCATCGTTCAAGATGGAAACCATTCGAACTATTCTTCCTTCCATCCAGGAAGGTCAATTCATGACCACGGTGGATTTAAAGGATGCGTATCTACATATTCCTATCCACAAGGAACATCATCGGTTCCTGAGGTTCGCATTCCTGGACAAACATTACCAGTTCGTGGCGCTTCCTTTCGGATTAGCCACTGCTCCAAGGATTTTCACAAAGGTACTAGGGTCCCTTCTAGCTGTGCTAAGACCAAGGGGCATTGCTGTAGTACCTTACTTGGACGACATTCTGATTCAAGCGTCGTCCCTTCCTCAAGCAAAGGCTCACACGGACATTGTCCTGGCCTTTCTCAGATCTCACGGATGGAAAGTGAACGTGGAAAAGAGTTCTCTATCTCCGTCAACAAGGGTTCCCTTCTTGGGAACAATAATAGACTCCTTAGAAATGAGGATTTTTCTGACAGAGGCCAGAAAAACAAAACTTCTAGACTCTTGTCGGATACTTCATTCCGTTCCTCTTCCTTCCATAGCTCAGTGCATGGAAGTGATCGGGTTGATGGTAGCGGCAATGGACATAGTTCCTTTTGCACGCATTCATCTAAGACCATTACAACTGTGCATGCTCAGTCAGTGGAATGGGGACTATACAGACTTGTCTCCGAAGATACAAGTAAATCAGAGGACCAGAGACTCACTCCGTTGGTGGCTGTCCCTGGACAACCAGTCACGAGGGATGACATTCCGCAGACCAGAGTGGGTCATTGTCACGACCGACGCCAGTCTGATGGGCTGGGGCGCGGTCTGGGGATCCCTGAAAGCTCAGGGTCTTTGGTCTCGGGAAGAATCTCTTCTACCGATAAATATTCTGGAACTGAGAGCGATATTCAATGCTCTCAAGGCTTGGCCTCAGCTAGCGAGGGCCAAGTTCATACGGTTTCAATCAGACAACATGACAACTGTTGCGTACATCAACCATCAGGGGGGAACAAGGAGTTCCCTGGCGATGGAAGAAGTGACCAAAATCATTCTATGGGCGGAGTCTCACTCCTGCCACCTGTCTGCTATCCACATCCCAGGAGTGGAAAATTGGGAAGCGGATTTTCTGAGTCGTCAGACATTGCATCCGGGGGAGTGGGAACTCCATCCGGAAATCTTTGCCCAAGTCACTCAGCTGTGGGGCATTCCAGACATGGATCTGATGGCCTCTCGTCAGAACTTCAAAGTTCCTTGCTACGGGTCCAGATCCAGGGATCCCAAGGCGGCTCTAGTGGATGCACTAGTAGCACCTTGGACCTTCAAACTAGCTTATGTGTTCCCGCCGTTTCCTCTCATCCCCAGGCTGGTAGCCAGGATCAATCAGGAGAGGGCGTCGGTGATCTTGATAGCTCCTGCGTGGCCACGCAGGACTTGGTACGCAGATCTGGTGAATATGTCATCGGCTCCTCCTTGGAAGCTACCTTTGAGACGAGACCTTCTTGTTCAGGGTCCGTTCGAACATCCGAATCTGGTTTCACTCCAGCTGACTGCTTGGAGATTGAACGCTTGATCTTATCGAAGCGAGGATTCTCAGATTCTGTTATCGATACTCTTGTTCAGGCCAGAAAGCCTGTAACTAGAAAGATTTACCACAAAATTTGGAAAAAATATATCTGTTGGTGTGAATCTAAAGGATTCCCTTGGGACAAGGTTAAGATTCCTAGGATTCTATCCTTCCTTCAAGAAGGATTGGAAAAAGGATTATCTGCAAGTTCCCTGAAGGGACAGATTTCTGCCTTGTCTGTGTTACTTCACAAAAAGCTGGCCGCTGTGCCAGATGTTCAAGCCTTTGTTCAGGCTCTGGTTAGAATTAAGCCTGTTTACAAACCTTTGACTCCTCCTTGGAGTCTCAATTTAGTTCTTTCAGTTCTTCAGGGGGTTCCGTTTGAACCCTTGCATTCCGTTGATATTAAGTTATTATCTTGGAAAGTTTTGTTTTTAGTTGCAATTTCTTCTGCTAGAAGAGTTTCAGAATTATCTGCTCTGCAGTGTTCTCCTCCTTATCTGGTGTTCCATGCAGATAAGGTGGTTTTACGTACTAAACCTGGTTTTCTTCCAAAAGTTGTTTCTAACAAAAACATTAACCAGGAGATTATCGTACCTTCTCTGTGTCCGAAACCAGTTTCAAAGAAGGACCGTTTGTTGCACAATTTGGATGTTGTTCGCGCTCTAAAATTCTATTTAGATGCTACAAAGGATTTTAGACAAACATCTTCCTTGTTTGTTGTTTATTCCGGTAAAAGGAGAGGTCAAAAAGCAACTTCTACCTCTCTCTCTTTTTGGATTAAAAGCATCATCAGATTGGCTTACGAGACTGCCGGACGGCAGCCTCCCGAAAGAATCACAGCTCATTCCACTAGGGCTGTGGCTTCCACATGGGCCTTCAAGAACGAGGCTTCTGTTGATCAGATATGTAGGGCAGCGACTTGGTCTTCACTGCACACTTTTACCAAATTTTACAAGTTTGATACTTTTGCTTCTTCTGAGGCTATTTTTGGGAGAAAGGTTTTGCAAGCCGTGGTGCCTTCCATTTAGGTGACCTGATTTGCTCCCTCCCTTCATCCGTGTCCTAAAGCTTTGGTATTGGTTCCCACAAGTAAGGATGACGCCGTGGACCGGACACACCTATGTTGGAGAAAACAGAATTTATGTTTACCTGATAAATTGCTTTCTCCAACGGTGTGTCCGGTCCACGGCCCGCCCTGGTTTTTTTAATCAGGTCTGATAATTTATTTTCTTTAACTACAGTCACCACGGTACCATATGGTTTCTCCTATGCAAATATTCCTCCTTAACGTCGGTCGAATGACTGGGGTAGGCGGAGCCTAGGAGGGATCATGTGACCAGCTTTGCTGGGCTCTTTGCCATTTCCTGTTGGGGAAGAGAATATCCCACAAGTAAGGATGACGCCGTGGACCGGACACACCGTTGGAGAAAGCAATTTATCAGGTAAACATAAATTCTGTTTTCTGCATAGAAACAGTTTACTGAGCTTCCCTACTGTTGTAATATGAGTGGGAGGGGCCTATTTTAGCGCTTTTTTGCGCAGTAAAATTTCAGTCACAATCTTCCTTCTTCATCCTCCATGATCCAGGACGTCTCTAGAGAGCTCAGGGGTCTTCAAAATTCATTTTGAGGGAGGTAATCAGTCACAGCAGACCTGTGACAGTGTGTTTAACTATGATAAAAACGTTAATTATTAAATTGTTATCCATTTTTGGGTATTAAGGGCTTAATCATCCATTTGATGGTGGGTGCAATCCTTTGCTAACTTAATACATTTACTGTGAAAATTTGGTTGCTATAACTAATTTTGTTCATTGTTATTTCAACTGTGACAGCTTTTTGTGCTTCTTAAAGGCACAGTAGCGTTTTTTTATATTGCTTGTAAATTTATTTGAAAAGTATTTTCCAAGCTTGCTAGTCTCATTGCTAGTCTGTTTAAACATGTCTGACACAGATGAATCTGTTTGTTCACTATGTAGGAAGGCCAATGTGGAGCCCCATAGAAATTTGTGTACTAAATGCATTGATATAACTTTAAATAAAAGTCAGTCTTTACATGTAAAGAAATTATCACCAGACAACGAGGGGGAAGTTATGCCGACTAACTCTCCTCACGTGTCAGTACCCTCGCCTCCCGCTCAGGAGGTGCGTGATTTTGTGGCGCCAAGTACATCAGGGAGGCCCTTACAAATCACTTTGCAAGACATGGCTACTGTTATGACAGAAGTATTATCTAAATTGCCAGAATTAAGAGGCAAGCGTGATAGCTCTGGGTTAAGGACAGAGCGCGCTGATGATGTGAGAGCCATGTCCGATACTGCGTCACAATTTGCAGAACATGAAGACGGAGAGCTTCATTCTATGGGTGACGGATCTGATCCAGGGAGACTGGATTCAGAGATTTCTAATTTTAAATTTAAGCTTGAGAACCTCCGCATATTGCTAGGGGAGGTATTAGCGGCTCTGAATGATTGTAACACGGTTGCAATTCCAGAAAAATTATGTAGGTTGGATAGATACTATGCGGTACCGGTGTGTACTGACGTGTTTCCTATACCTAAAAGGCTTACAGAGATTATTAGCAAGGAGTGGGATAGACCCGGTGTGCCTTTTTCCCCTCCTCCCATATTTAGGAAAATGTTTCCTATAGACGCCACCACACGAGACTTATGGCAGACGGTCCCTAAGGGAGCAGTTTCTACTTTAGCTAAGCGTACCACTATCCCGGTGGAGGATAGTTGTGCCTTTTCAGATCCAATGGATAAAAAATTAGGTTACCTTAAGAAAATGTTTGTTTAACAAGGTTTTATCTTACAGCCCCTTGCATGCATTGCGCCTGTCACTGCTGCGGCGGCATTCTGGTTTGAGTCTCTGGAAGAGGCCATTCGCACAGCTCCATTGGATGAAATTATGAACAAGCTTAAAGCACTTAAGCTAGCTAACGCATTTGTTTCTGATGCCGTCGTACATTTAACCAAACTTACGGCTAAGAACTCCGGATTCGCCATCCAAGCGCGCAGAGCGCTATGGCTTAAATCCTGGTCAGCTGACGTGACTTCTAAATCTAAATTGCTTAATATTCCTTTCAAAGGGCAGACCTGATTCGGGCCCGGCTTGAAAGAAATTATCGCTGACATTACGGGAGGTAAGGGCCATGCTCTGCCTCAGTACAGGGCCAAATCAAAGGCCAAACAGTCTAATTTTCGTGCCTTTTGTAACCTCAAGGCAGGAGCAGCATCAACTTCCTCCGCTCCAAAACAGGAAGGAGCTGTTGCTCGTTACAGACAGGGCTGGAAAACTAACCAGTCCTGGAACAAGACAAGCAGGCCAGAAAACCTGCTGCTGCCCCTAAGACAGCATGAAGAGAGGGCCCCCTATCCGGAAACGGATCTAGTGGGGGGCAGACTTGCTCTCTTCGCCCAGGCTTGGGCAAGAGATTTCCAGGATCCCTGGGCATTGGAGATCATATCTCAGGGATATCTTCTGGACGTCAAAGCTTCTCCTCCACAAGGGAGATTTTATCTTTCAAGGTTATCAGCAAACCAAATAAAGAAAGAGGCGTTTCTACGCTGTGTACAAGACCTCTTACTAATGGGGGTGATCCACCCAGTTCCGCGGACGGAACACGGGCAAGGATTCTATTCAAATCTGTTTGTGGTTCCCAAGAAAGAGGGAACCTTCAGACCAATCTTGGACTTAAAAATCCTAAACAAATTCCTAAGAGTTCCATCATTCAAAATGGAAACTATTCGAACCATCCTACCCATGATCCAAGAGGGTCAGTACATGACCACAGTGGACTTAAAGGATGCCTACCTTCACATACCGATTCACAAGGATCATTATCGGTACCTAAGATTTGCCTTTCTAGACAGGCATTACCAGTTTGTAGCTCTTCCCTTCGGGTTAGCTACGGCTCCAAGAATCTTTAGAAAGGTTCTGGGCTCACTTCTGGCGGTATTAAGACCGCGAGGCATAGCGGTGGCTCCGTACCTAGACGACATTCTGATACAAGCGTCAAGTTTTCAAACTGCCAAGTCTCATACAGAGATAGTTCTGGCATTTCTGAGGTCGCATGGGTGGAAGGTGAATGTGGAAAAGAGTTCTCTATTACCACTCACAAGGCTTCCCTTCCTAGGGACTCTTATAGATTCTGTAGAGATGAAAATTTACCTGACGGAGGCCAGGTTATCAAAACTTCTAAATGCTTGCCATGCCCTTCATTTCATTCCACACCCGTCAGTAGCTCAGTGCATGGAAGTAATCGGCTTAATGGTAGCGGCAATGGACATAGTACCATTTGCGCGCCTGCATCTCAGACCGCTGCAATTGTGCATGCTAAGTCAGTGGAATGGGGATTATTCAGATTTGTCCCCTCTACTAAATCTGGATCAAGAGACCAGAGATTCTCTTCTATGGTGGCTTTCTCGGCCCCACCTGTCCAAGGGGATGACCTTTCGCAGGCCAGATTGGACGATTGTAACAACAGACGCCAGCCTTCTAGGTTGGGGCGCAGTCTGGAATTCCCTGAAGGCTCAGGGATCATGGACTCAGGAGGAGAAACTCCTCCCAATAAATATTCTGGAGTTAAGAGAAATATTCAATGCTCTTCTAGCTTGGCCTCAGTTAGCAACTCTGAGGTTCATCAGATTTCAGTCGGACAACATCACGACTGTGGCTTACATCAACCATCAAGGGGGAACCAGGAGTTCCCTAGCGATGTTGGAAGTCTCAAAGATAATTCGCTGGGCAGAGTCTCACTCTTGCCACCTGTCAGCGATCTACATCCCAGGCGTGGAGAACTGGGAGGCGGATTTTCTAAGTCGCCAGACTTTTCATCCGGGGGAGTGGGAACTTCATCCGGAGGTCTTCGCCCAACTGATTCATCGTTGGGGCAAACCAGATCTGGATCTCATGGCGTCTCGCCAGAACGCCAAGCTTCCTTGTTACGGATCCAGGTCCAGGGACCCGGGAGCGGTGCTGATAGATGCTCTGACAGCCCCTTGGGTCTTCAACATGGCTTATGTGTTTCCACCATTTCCGATGCTTCCTCGACTGATTGCCAAGATCAAACAGGAGAGAGCATCGGTGATTCTGATAGCGCCTGCGTGGCCACGCAGGACCTGGTATGCAGACCTAGTGGACATGTCGTCCTGTCCACCATGGTGTCTGCCTCTGAGGCAGGACCTTCTAATTCAGGGTCCTTTCAACCATCCAAATCTAATTTCTCTGAGGCTGACTGCATGGAGATTGAACGCTTGATTCTATCAAAGCGTGGCTTCTCGGAGTCGGTTATTGATACCTTAATACAGACTAGGAAACCTGTTACCAGAAGAATTTACCATAAAATATAGCGTAAATATTTATATTGGTGCGAATCCAAGAGTTACTCATGGAGTAAGGTTAGGATTCCTAGGATATTGTCTTTTCTACAAGAGGGTTTAGAAAAGGGCTTATCCGCTAGTTGGTTAAAGGGACAGATTTCTGCTCTGTCTATTCTTCTACACAAGCGTCTGGCAGAAGTTCCAGACGTTCAGGCTTTTTGTCAGGCTTTGGCTAGGATTAAGCCTGTGTTTAAGACTGTTGCTCCGCCGTGGAGCTTAAACTTAGTTCTTAACGTTCTGCAAGGCGTTCCATTTGAACCCCTTCATTCCATTGATATCAAGCTGTTATCTTGGAAAGTTCTGTTTTTGATGGCTATTTCCTCGGCTCGAAGAGTCTCTGAGTTATCTGCCTTACATTGTGATTCTCCTTATCTGATTTTTCATTCAGACAAGGTAGTTCTGCGTACTAAACCTGGGTTCTTACCTAAGGTAGTTTCTAACAGGAATATCAATCAAGAGATTGTTGTTCCATCTTTGTGTCCTAACCCTTCTTCAAAGAAGGAACGACTTTTACATAATCTGGACGTAGTCCGTGCCCTGAAGTTCTATTTGCAGGCAACTAAAGATTTTCGTCAAACTTCTTCCCTGTTTGTCATTTACTCTGGACAGAGGAGAGGTCAAAAGGCTTCGGCTACCTCTCTCTCCTTTTGGCTTCGTAGCATAATACGTTTAGCCTATGAGACTGCTGGACAGCAGCCTCCTGAAAGAATTACAGCTCATTCTACTAGAACTGTGGCTTCCACCTGGCCCTTTAAAAATGAGGCCTCTGTTGAACAGATTTGCAAGGCTGCAACTTGGTCTTCACTTCACACTTTTTCAAAATTTTACAAATTTTACACTTTTGCTTCTTCGGAGGCTATTTTTGGGAGAAAGGTACTTCAGGCAGTGGTTCCCTCCGTTTAAAGTTCCTGCCTTGTCCCTCCCTTCATCTGTGTACTTTAGCTTTGGTATTGGTATCCCATAAGTAATGGATGACCCGTGGACTGACTACACTTAACAAGAGAAAACATAATTTATGCTTACCTGATAAATTTATTTCTCTTGTAGTGTAGTCAGTCCACGGCCCACCCTGTCTTTTAAGGCAGTTCTAAATTTTAATTAAACTCCAGTCACCACTGCACCCTATGGTTTCTCCTTTCTCGTCTTGTTTCGGTCGAATGACTGGATATGACAGTGAGGGGAGGAGCTATATAGCAGCTCTGCTTGGGTGATCCTCTTGCAACTTCCTGTTGGGGAAGAGATATAATCCCATAAGTAATGGATGACCCGTGGACTGACTACACTACAAGAGAAATAAATTTATCAGGTAAGCATAAATTATGTTATATATATATATATATATATATATATATATATATATATATATATATATATATATATATATATGTATATGTATATATGTATACACATATACACACGTTACATTTTATTTAAATTTGTAACCTCTGTATATAAGTCGGCATACTCTTACAGCCAGTGACCCTCTCTACTGTGCATTGTTATAATATTTGAGATGGTGGGCAGTATAACCAATAAAGACCTGTACTTCTTAGGCTTTTGAAAACTATAGCCGCATGCTGCAGTTTCTCTGAATGTGCAGTTTTGCATTTAAAGGCAAAGAAGCACACATCTGTAGTGTTGAAATGAGCAGACAGTCCTGCTTTTCTATTGGCTGCTCTATAACACCTTGTCAGAGGTTTAAATATATTGCAGTGTACTGTGAGGGTGGCTGGCTAGAAGTAATAAATTCTAAATATGGAGGCAAACTAAAGAAACAACTGTATTACGTTCCTGCTAAAGCTTGATAACTATTAGGTTCAAATGTTGATACAATCTCTATAAATTGAAAGAATGTCATGGTAATAGCCGCTCATCAAAAAGAAAACAAAATGCTACCAGTTGTTTGTGTAAATGGGAGCAGTTTTAGGCCTTGCTGTAGGCAGCATATTGAAAAGCTTGCTCAGTTTTAGCCACAGCTGAAAAGGTGCATTGGATTTTACTGTTTATAATTAGAGGAATAGATCAGTGTTATTGTATAACTGTGGGACACAATATGATCATGAAATACATTTTGGGGAAGTGATTCTCAAATAGGTAATTTACTGTCAGAAATAGTTCAGAAGTTATCCAATTTGCTATCCTGGTATACTTTATTTTAGAAGCAGCCATTCACTACTGGGAGTTAGCTGAGAACATATGGTGAGCCAATGATGAGAGGCTTATATATTTTCAGCCACTAATCAGAATCTAGCTCCCAGTAGTGCATTGCTGCCCCTGAGCCTACCTAGGTATGCTTTTCAACAAAGGATGCCAAGAGAACAAAGCCAATTAGGTTGTTTGAAATTTAAACTGTTTGAATCAAGAAAGAAGGGAGAGAAATATGATGATTATAGGCTAGTCATAATCTCTCTCTCTCTCTCTCTCTCTCTCTCTCTCTCTCTCTCTCTCTCTCTCTCTCTTCACTGCAGGTTTCTGTCTACGCCACACCTCAGAAAATGAATCAGATTCAGTATGCTTTGGATACTGCTGTGAAACTTCTGGATTTCTATTCAACATTTCTGGATAAATATCCACTACAAAAATTAGGTTTGTTGTATACATTTTTAGTGGGTTAGGCACTAATAGTTACTGAAGTGGGAATTTAAAGGGGCATAAAGTGCTAAAGGGTTATAACATGCCTATACCTATGTGTTTGCCCCTTTAAGAGATATAACATATCTAGTCTCGCTTTAACATCTTTAAATCTATCCACATCCCCCAAGGTTATGTTAAATTATAGAAATATATAGATTTTAACAGCAGATAAAGACTGGAACACAAACAAGGTGATGATAAAAATCAGACATGTTAGTAAGTCTTGAGTACTGGAGTTTTGGAAACCCTGACCTAAAATGGGCTTATTGTACTGTAAAAATTACTCCCCTTTCTGTTTCCAATAATCTATTTTTAATTTATTATTTTCTTTCACATAACTCTCCTTCCCATGTCATGTGACTCATTGTACTATCAATCTTACAGCTACCGAATCCATATTGTCCCTATTCAGTAATGAAATAGGTTGCTAAGTTTGAAAGCAGATGGCACATTTGGTTGCAACAAGATTATTTTGCAAGCATTGCAGCAACATGCTAGTAGCATATTTATGTATAATCCCATATTCACTATTCATTTGAGAGCTCAATAGCAGACTTTATGGCCACAGAATCAGATTAAAAGCTGGAATATTTGCTAATAAGTGATCTTTCGCACATGCAGCAGTGCTGTGAAGCATAGGTGAGATTATCCAGTGGTATGACCTATAAATTATCCTCCATGTTGTAATGAAAACTGACAGACTCCGCTTAAGAGATTCCATATAAACCAAGAAGACCCTGGTACAGTACGATAAAGCTCTGCCATATGAATACTGGTCTATGGACAATATCTTTACTCACATGGTTTATCATCTCAGTCATATGAGTTGATAGTGAAGGCTTGGAAAAGACCATATTAAAGTTCACTATTATTGTCTGGAAGATTTCTGTTAATCTTTTTATTAAAAGTTATGGGGATGCTGGTCTTGTATACAAAATATTGAAGCTTTGTCATATATTGAATATTTATTTTCTGTAAAGAACTAGTTACAAGTAACTTTTTAGATGTATGACTGATCTACTGGCAGCTACTGAGATAAAGTGCACTAAGAATTTTGGATTATCCAGTATAGGAAATGTTTGATACAGTCTTTGGTTTGAAAGCCCATAGTAAATGGTCTCATTTAGAAAAATCATTTTTTTTTTTTGTACTGAGCAAAGAACAAATTCATATAAAATACAATGGATATATTTCCTTAACCATACCAATTATTTTCAAAAACCTTCCCATTTGCAATGTCTGTTGATCTTCTTTATACCAAAGAAAAATCTTATGCATGCACATTGTAGTTTCCCATCTGTCACAGTTATGCCTATCTGCCCAGCCGTGATTGGACATGAAAGGGTTAATAGCACCCAGCCTCTGCCAACCTTATCCTTATACTTCTACAAGGGCATAAAGTGACACTATATTAACCCCCCCAAAATCCTACTTGCACCACCCCAATTACACTCCAGTGATGGAGCACATGCTGCAAATTTACCAATAAACCACACAAGTAACAGCGTGGTAGCGTGATTACACCAATATCTCTAGGAGTTTGTGAATTCAGATACTAGAGCCCAAAGAACAAATTACATTATTGATATGTTAATGACTAAAAAACAAATGTTACACAGTGCCGAATTACATAAAACAAAGTACATAAAAAAAAGGAAAATGCAAAACAGTTCTTGAAATAAAATGGGACTTAAACACATATCCTACACTTATACAAGTCTCACTGATAAGCTGATGAGCAGTTTATGACACCTTATTTATTCAGATCACAGAGTTTGATTCCTTTATTTGATGTATAGATGGAATTACTATATCCCATTTTTCTTATCTGCTAGAACCCTCAAAAGCAGATTTCAAGCTAGATGCATATAAAGGGTTATTTTGATCAAATGATATCTCACCATTGTAGCAGCACAGACAAAGAGGGCTGGAATCAGACACAGAATGTTTCACAAAAAAAAACCAAACTATTCAGTTTAAGCCCTAGCAATGCTGTGATATCGAACCACCTCGGCAGGATGACTATTCCAAGTATCCATTACACCTAATACGTGTATCATTACACTACCCATCAGTCTAAAGGCTATTGTGGTAAAACACTTTTATAGATGTTGTAAAAAAAATAATTTATCATATTCTGTTATTTAATGAATTTGTTGTTCCAAAACAAAATATGAAATTAAAATATTATCTGTTGATGGTGGCTCTTATTCCAAGAAATAATTTTAGCCAGTATACAAGAAACCATTCATTGTGCTCTGTCTCATACCTTATTATAAATCGTAACCCTCCAGTTTTTAGGAATATATCATGTGTAGTTTGCTGCAATGACTTTTGCAATAAACAGTGTTGTATAAGTAATGCTTTATTTAACACTAGTCTAATTTTCTTCCCCTATGTCCTATAGATTTGGTTGCAATTCCGGACTTTCAAGCAGGTGCAATGGAAAATTGGGGTCTTATAACCTTCCGGGAGGTTGCTCTTCTTTATAATGAGAATTCCTCTTCGATCTTGGATAAGCAATCAATAACAGCAGTTATTGCTCATGAATTGGCCCATCAGGTTTGTTACTGATTTTCTCCTTATTTATAGTTTTTTTCCCCACCATCTATACATGACATTCTAGTCATAAAAAGGAGGAAAGTCCTCCAAATATAAGAAGAGGATGTATCTGTTTTTTTCCCCTTGGTGTTGTATACTTTTGGGAGCTGTTTGCAATGTTCATATCAATGAAACAAAGTCATCACTTGAAACTATTAAGGTAGTGTTGGCCCAGCTTAGAAAGCTTACAATCTTAAGGACACTTTCACCATACAAACAAGAGTTGCTTCATTTTGATTGTAAACAGATGGAGTAAATAGTTATAGCTCAAGAGATTAGGAATGCCATAGCACAAGCGTATTTATTAGGAGAGACATCTGTCTGGATTAACTATAAATGTTCCTGAAGAGATTGGCTTGAAGGTTCTATTTCAAGAGTTTTGGGGAAAAGTCTGATGAATAAGAAGTGCGGAAAATGAAGCGATTAGCCGTTTTTAGGAAGGATTTCATAGGGAGTAGGTGTACAAGGTGGGTTCTGCTTAGGAGAGTGTTAATATAGTCAATTCTGAAGGTAAGAGAGAATGACTCCAAATTATTTGTATATATTTCTTCTGAAGATGTTGACAAGACAAAATAAGTTGCTGGAGTGACTTAGGTTAGGTGACCACCAGTCATAGTGTAGTATTATAACATATGGGGAAGCCGTGGGTTAGATGATACTTTATTGGGAGGGAATATATGTTTTTGTTTTCAAAACAGACTGCAGTGCATTGCACCTCCAATACTCCAACTGTTTTACATTTAGCTCAAAACAATATACTATATAATCTTATATACATTATTGTTATGTGTGTGTTCATGTATATTACTCTTTTCAATACTTATGGAAGTAATTAATAAGCAATGTGCATTTAATATTTTAATTTACATCAACTGACTCTTGGTCAACTTTAAAGGAATAGTCTGGTCAGAATTAAACTATCATGATTCGGATAGAGCATGCATTTTTAAGCATCTTTCTAATTTACTCCTATTATCAATTTTTCTTCGTTCTCTTGCTATCTTTATTTTAGGTTAATAAATTGCATAAATGTTCCATGTTCTGACATTTTATTTTATTACATTCCAGTGGTTTGGGAACCTTGTGACTATGGAGTGGTGGAATGATCTTTGGCTTAATGAAGGGTTGGCCTCATACATGGAATATTTTTCTTTAGGTTCTGAATTTACAGAACTGAATGCTGTAAGTACATTTTTATCCTGGACTATGTGTGTAACATATTTGTACGGCTGCACACTGAGAATGTTCTATTTTACATATCTATTGTGGAAGAACAATTTCAGCTACAGGTCATTCTAGACAGACTGCCCTTCCTTGCAAACATTGTAATGTGTTACTTACTAGACAAACTTAGTCTGTGGACAGTAGAGTATTTTGTTTGTCTTAATTTTCCTCTTTCGCCAGCTTTCTCCTCCAAAGTCATATTTCTAAGATCTAGTTATTATCTTTAGATTCCTGTAGATATTGATGGTCACATATTTGCAGTCCTATTTCTAAGAGCTATACTAGTTATTTTATGTTTTTAAGACCTTGTGTATAAATATATTGCTTTGTGAGTACACACTATACTGAAGAATTATAGAAGAGGATACTCAAATGTTTCAGCATTTTAAATCTTGTTATTATTATTATTATTATTAATATTATACAATTAAACCATCTTTATTTGAGATTAAGCACATAAGGTCCACACTGAGTTATTTAAAGAATTCATGTTTGGTTTTGACTTGACCACGTGCCACCCACTCACACTTGATTTCAACCCTTGTCCTCTAATACCTATAATCTATGTTGTTTAAAATACTGGCCTTGATATTTCTTAATCTTTTGAATACTTCTAGGCAGCCTTGGAATATCTTTCAGTTACATGAACTCGAGTACAATTTCTGTGAGCCTCTGTTAGAAGTATAGTTCTGGGTTTAACCCTGTACGTAAGAAATAGAAGTATTGGATCTAGCCCCAGCTGTTGCTGAAATCCTTTAAAATCTTCTCTTTACTTCCTTCTCAGGATTAAACTGTAAAGCACTGTTCCAGACTGGTGGTATTATAAAGTAACCAGATGGGGGCAGTGTAATACTTTGTAATATTATAACATTTTCTGCTATCCAAAGATCAAATGAATTGACTTATATTTGCAAATTTTCTTCATTCTCTTGGTATCTTTTGTTGAAAAGCAGGAATCTATGCTTAGGACCCGACCCATTTCTGTAGCCCTGGCAGCAGTTTTGCACAAATACTATCCATTTGCAAGAAGCACTAGATGGCAGCACTAGTTCCTGTCATGTAGTGCTGCAGATGCCTACTTAGGTATCTCCAACACAGAACATAATGGGACCAAAGCAAATTTGATAATAGAAGTAAATTGGTAACTTTTTTTAGAATGGTTTGCTTTGTCTGAATCTCAAAAGAGAAGTTTTGGGTTTCATATCCCTTTAACTAACTTTTAATATTGGCTAAATATTTAGGTGGATGGTCAGTAAAATCACTGATTTATTTTATTTGTGGACATTAATTAAATCCTTTTAAATTTTAAATCCTTTTAAAATAAGCGTTTAATGCCACTTTAGTTAGCCTGTTCTGTGTCAGAAAAACTAAAGTGTCTCTTCTTTGTCCCACTGACCTAAAGTTCAGCAAATACGTCTCTTGGTAGGGATTCTATATGAGTATACATATGTTTGTATTTAGGTCTTGTATGTGATGGGGGGGTTCTGTCTTGGGTAGCTCTATCAAATGCTGAGTTTAACATTTCTAGGAGACATTAAAAAAAATAAATCTATCTCTGCATTGATTAACTCCAGGATTTATATAAAATGTGTGTTGCCAGGTATATACTGTACGTAGTAAGCATGTACTGTATGTGAGCGTACAATTTTAGGAGGACTGCCTCGTATTTCGGGACTGGGCTGATTTTGCTAGGTAGGGGTCAGACTGATATACTTCAGGCAAGTTCTCCTATGTGAAAAGCACAGTTGGGCTATGTTCGTTCCTAACAGAGCGCTTCTCTTTCTGTAGGCATAAGAATTCTATTGTCAAATTTACTTTGCTATTTTATCTTTTGTTAAAAAGCATATTGAGGTATGCTAGGTAGCAATGCAATACTGGGAGCTAGCTGAGGTAAGTAGCAATGCAATACTGGGAGCTAGCTGGGGTAGGTAGCAATGCAATACTGGGAGCTAGCTGGGGTAGGTAGCAATGCAATACTGGGAACTAGCTGGGGTAGGTAGCAATGCAATACTGGGAGCTAGCTGGGGTAGGTAGCAATGCAATACTGGGAGCTAGCTGGGGTAGGTAGCAATGCAATACTGGGAACTAGCTGGGGTAGGTAGCAATGCAATACTGGGAGCTAGCTGGGGTAGGTAGCAATGCAATACTGGGAGCTAGCTGGGGTAGGTAGCAATGCAATACTGGGAGCTAGCTGGGGTAGGTAGCAATGCAATACTGGGAGCTAGCTGGGGTAGGTAGCAATGCAATACTGGGAGCTAGCTGGGGTAGGTAGCAATGCAATACTGGGAGCTAGTTGGTGGCTTTGCACATATGCCTCTTATCATTAGGCAACCGGAGATAGTCAGCTAGGTGCCTGTAGGGCATTACTGCCCTGGTGCTAAATTTACAATTTGCTCTTTTAGTCCATTAAATCATTAAATGCTAACTTTCTGCAAGGGTTTTATGTACCATAGTTAGAGCTCTTTAATAATGTTTAATGTTATTTTTCCTGTTTTTCAAGTTTTTGTGTTTATTGCAAACAGCATTTGAGGCATTCTATAGCCTGCTCTTCCTCACATCATTTTATCATCTCATTAAGCAACCTTAGTGCTGGCTCCATCTGTTCTTGAATTTGACACCATGAGGCTGTGCAAGAAAACAATATTAAAATACCAATAAATTAATTTCCTGATGCAATTTGTTTGTTTTCGTTTGAGTCGTTCCTTCTTTGCCAAAAGCTTCTAGGTTTGCAATATGTGAACTAATGCTGATAGGGAGTGGTATATTTAGGAAGTGAAGGCTTCCTAAACATTTTTGGGGATTTCTGTATTCTTGGGCAATAATTATGCATATTTCATGCACCTGCATTAAGTATAACATTAAAAGTATAAAAATAATAGACAAAATTCCATTTTTTACCTTTAGAAAACTTATATCTGCCACCATATCCCACAAACTAATCTACTCCCTTCCACACACTGTTATGTATCAAATTATATAAAAAAAATTATATACCCCTTTCTAGGACTCAGGAGCCACATATGCAGAGCCTAAATGATAATGATTAATAGATCATTTAAAAAAGCCTTATTATAGTTTGGATTTGTAGTATCCACAAGGTGGAGCTATTTTCAAACATTTAAACAGTCTACTGAACTAAATAACTGGATTTTGTTTCAGTGGTTATTTTCTTTTAACAAAAATGTACAGAAGCTGTTGACTGCTCATCAGTGAGTTGAGTTTTTTAAATAAAGTTAGTTTCAGCCACTTTTTTGTGTAACCAAATTTAAGTACAATTTATTTAAAAAATGTCTTCACACAAGTAAAGATGAGAAAAGTAGTAAAGCTGAACAGTATTCTGGTGCTTGACTATCTTTATTCCTTAAAGGGACATTAAACACTTTGAAATGGTAACATGCACAGTAGAGACTGCACAACCCAGGTGCTGAACCACATATGGGCTGGCTCCTAAGCTTAGATTCCTGCTTTTTTCAAATAAAGATTTACATTCTTGCTTTTCAAATAAAGATAGCAAGAGAACGAAGAAAAAATGATAATTGGAGTTGCTTAAACTATCCGATTAATTAAATAAAAATTGGGCTTTAGTATCCCTTTAAAGTTTTAGTTCATGACCCTCCTTTTCATGTCTTAAAATACATTTAAAGATTTTATTTCTGTTTTACACAATTACCACCTTTTTATTTAACAGGATCTATCCAAAGTAAAAATAAGATTTATTTATTTTCTAAACTTTTACTATCTGAGCAATCTTGGCTTGGGTCATTTATTCTCCGTTCTGTCCAACCTAATGCAACATAATACAAGACCCTTAGTACATCCTGACAGCAATGAACATGCTAGCTCTCTAACTAGAACGTATTGTATGTATTCCCTCTAGCTGTTTTAGCCTAATCTCCATAAAATCCTCTGACTTCAGTTATTTCTCTCATATCTAGCAGTTAAGTTTATATCTTTTTTTCTTAATGTGCAACCACAAATTAATAACATTTTTACTGATAAAATCTTGCAGAGTTTAAGAACTTAGTTACCTGAAACTTAACTTCCTCCATTCATACTGCATTGTTTAAGAGTTTTTTTTTTTAAATGCAGCTGATGTGAAAATGAATATGCTGCATATGTACTAAACTATTAAATGTTGTAGTTTGTGCATCTTCATATTTTATATTAAAAAACAAAAAAATACAACATGCAGGGCAGCTTATAACTTAAACAGATTTTTTTAAATGTTACTAATTTACAATCCATTGTCTAAGAAAAATATTCCCATAGTTGCCAACATTTGAAAAACATTTCCAGGGACACTTTGCATCAGAACCACGCCCATTTACGGTTTGGATAGCTCCGCCCACTCAGATCAACCCCCAAAACAAGCACATAAAATTCTAGTAGTATAATTTAGCCATACTGATTGCTTAAAATGACAGGAAAGATTAAATTAAACTTTTATGATTGAGATAGAGCATGCCATTTTTTAATTTACTTCTAATTTGTTCTCTTGGGTAACTTTGTTTAAAAAGGATATCTACCAATCCTTTTGGGAGCTAGCTGTCTATGGGTGGCTACACACATTTGTCTTTTGTCATTGGCTCACCAAATGTGTTCAGCTATCTCTCAGCAGTGCATTGCTGCTCTGGAACTGACTTTAATTATGTGTTTAATCACTTTGCAGAGGTTAAACACATAGCTATATGCAAGTAATATTGCAATAAGAAATTTGCTCTAACATATTATATACTGTTATAGCCCTTTAATACAGGTTAAAGCATCAAGCTCCTCATCCGCCACCCCCCCCCTTATTCTCATGCACATAATTATCATAGGAAGAATAATTTTACATCAAGTACCAAATAAGCAAGCAAGCAAGGGTTAAATTATTAACCCTTTCAGTATCTGTATAGCAGGACACCACAAAGCACACTAGTTTATATAGATGTTACATAGCCTGAAATTAATTTATAATATGTTTAACCTGTTATCTGCTGTCTTGGGGCTGCTGAGAACAATATATACGGATATGTTAAGACACTATTAAAAGTTAGGTGACATTTTATTTAAATTTTTCATGTTTGTTGCGGATGTGGTTGCTGGCAATATGTTAATAGACCCAGAAATGCCCCAGTAAATCTGGATTTTTTTGTATGTTCTGTAAATTCCATTCCCAGAATATGAAAAGCCTGTTATGTTAAGCCCCTGCTAAACAAATACTCAGTATATACATGGGGAAAATTACACGTTACAAATTGTGCAACACTATTGAGCTGCCTTGCATCCTCACCCCTATCCTCCTTCCCTCCCTGGTATTTTATATCACACATCATGGCTTTTCCTTACCTGGCCTCACACTGCTAAACTTCAGTGTAACAAAAGACCACAGAAAACTGCTGGAAAAAAAAAAACGTACTGAAAGCAATGAGACTAATGCACCACAGCGCCCTCTGTGGTGGAGGTGCTGCACTGCACACAGTATTCATACATTATTTACAGTCTGAATTGAACAAGGGACAAACTTTACTCCTTAAGGACCTGGAATGTTAGAGAAAAATTTGCCCAAAGTACCAGATCCCTCCTAAACAGCTACCTTCCCTCCCTCACCCTCCACTGGTTACCAAAATCTTAAAGGGACACTGAACCCACATTTTTTTCTTTTGTGATTTATATAGAGCAAGCAATTTTAAGCAACTTTCTAATTTACTACTATCAACTTTTCTTTGTTCTCTTGCTTTCTTTAATTGAAAAAGAAGACATCTAAGCTAAGGAGCCAGCCTATTTGTGGTTCAGAACCATGGATAGCACTTGTTTATTGGTGCTGTCCAATCAGCAAGGACAACCCAGGTTGTTCACCAAAAATGGGCTGGCATCTAAAGTTAAATTCTTGCTTTTCAAATAAAGATACCAAGAGAATAAAGAACATTTGACAATAGGAGTAAATTAAAAAGATGCTTAAAATTGCATGCTCTATCTGAATCATGAAAGAAAAAATTTGGGTACAGTGTCCCTTTAAGTACTGGCAGACAGTCTCTGGTTTAGTTCTTGTTGTTTTTTTAATATATATATTTCTTTTTAATGACACGATGAGTCCACGGATCATCTTAATTACTATTGGGAATACCACTCCTGCCCTGCAGGAGGCGGCAAAGAGCACCACAGCAAAGCTGTTCAATATCACCTCCTTTCCCTCCCAACCCAGTTATTCTCTTTGCCTATGTTAAGTGCAAGGAGGTGGTAAATTAGGTGTTAGAAAAGATTCTTCAATCAAGAGTTTATTATTTTTAAAGTAGTGCAAGATTGTGCTGCTTTGTCCTAGGGTGTAGCCATAGTCCATATCAGTCTCTTCAGTAGAGCAGTGGTGACTTTAGAGCAATGGGAACTGGTGGGACATAATTCTCAATGCGCCTCCCATATTCTGATGCTACCCTTACCCTGAAAACCTGAGGGAAAATACTCAGAACTTTCGTTTTACAGGTCCATGTGAGGGAGAGGACCTCTCAAACCTGGATCTGCCTTGCTGTCAGGCAGAAGATGAGGTAAGTGCTGACTTTATTTCTGGGGGTAGAAGGAAAACTCAGAAAAAGTTTGGGCACTTTATTATTTTTATTCAGACCTCGTTGAACTTGTTAAAGGGTTACAGAGATAGATTCTCCTAGTGTATTAGCGGAGACTATGGCAGTTTGGACGCAGGCACTCTGGCTGAATGTGACATGTGACTCTCATCTCCCGGCGGTTTCATAACTAATAATAGCCGATCGGGAGATTACATATTGACATACGATGAGTTGTACTGCAGAGAGCGAGCTCAGTGTGAGGTTTCTCTGTTAAATTGTAGCAAACGGACTAAGCAGCTGCCTAAACTGAAGCTGATCAGTCTGTTATTTTGGCTCCCGGTGGTTGAACTTAGGGAGATGGCTGTTGAAACGCCCACAATGGGCGGAGCTTGTGTGGCGACAATTTAGTTGCGCACCTCTTTCCTAGCACTTCTGGTTAACGGAAGGAACGGAGGAATTTAAGTCTGCGTTTGCGCTTAGGACAGACAGCGCTACAACTGTGTTAGGTTTTTGAGCAGAAAGGCTGGCAGGCACCTCAGCTGGTTTAGCTGAGGTGTAGAGGGGTTTTGCAGTACTCATGTACCTCATGTACAGTACCTATTCAGCCATTTCTGCCCACTTAAAAATAAAATGTTACACTTTAAAATTTAAAGAGACAGTAATGTTTTTTTATGTGTTCCTTTTTATTAAAAAAGTTAACTTTTATTTGATTAATCATCCATATGTGAGTCAGAATGGTCACCTTATGTTTTTAAACAAATGTGTTCCGTATGTTGTGAGAACTTTACTATAGGGATAAAAAAAATTCTCCTCAAGTCTCCATAAAGTTTTATAGCCCACAAAGCAGTGCCCTGCGCTTCCTCACAAACTCCATCTGGAGTTACTTGGCACATCGCTTCTTTAATGTCATTGGCGATATCTGTTGCATTGTCTGCTTTTCCAATGCTGCAGGGAAAACCGCTTGATGCAATGTATTTAATCAGATACAGTAGTAGCTATTCCGAATGTTTCTTCCCTGAAGCCTGAAGAGGAAGATACTTCGATAGTATATAAGAGGAAATTCTCAGACTCTGTCTGCGTAATACCTTTATCTGATACTGAAGTTGTTTCTTTCAGTTTAAGCTTGAACACCTCCTTTTCTACCTAAGGAGGTTCTAACTATCCTGAACGACTCCGACATTACTGGCGTAGTCGATCCTAATCAGTATAGTAAAACTAAAAGAGCACCCTCCATGGTGTATGTATTTTTGGTACCAGAATGGGCTACAGATAGACAGTGTACCCCCTTTTCTTCTGTTAAGTGTGATCAGTCCACGGGTCATCATTACTTGTGGGATATTAACTGCTCCCCTACAGGAAGTGCAAGAGGATTCACCCAGCAGAGTTGCTATATAGCTCCTCCCCTCTACGTCACCCCCAGTCATTCTCTTGCACCCAACGACTAGATAGGATGTGTGAGAGGACTATGGTGATATATTTAGTTTTTATATCTTCAATCAAAAGTTTGTTATTTTATAATAGCACCGGAGTGTGTTATTCATTCTCTGGTAGAATTTGAAGAAGAATCTACCTGAGTTTTTCTATGATTTTAGCCGGAGTAGTTAAGATCATATTGCTGTTTCTCGGCCATCTGAGGAGTGAGGTAAACTTCAGATCAGGGGACAGCAGGCAGATTAATCTGCAAAGAGGTATGTAGCAGTTTATTATTTTCTGACATGGAATTGATGAGAAAATCCTGCCATACCGTTATAATGTAAACTCAGCCTTGAATGCAGTAGATGTAGCTGATATCAGGCTGTCATGTATGTATATTTTACACTTCAGTTTTCTGGGAAATGGTACTTCTCTGGCTTTTAAACTGTATACATAGACTTAACCTATTTTGCAGGGACTTGCAATAGGTTTTAAATGACAATTAATTATTGAGGTAAAACGTTTTTTTTCTGGCATGTAAAAACGTTTTTTTCTCTGAGGTACTGGGTGAAAAAATGTTTTGGGCACTTTTTTTCCACTTGGCAATAGTTTTGATTTAAATTAGAGCAGTTCACTGATCCCTCTCACTGTTATGTGTGTGGGGGAGGGGCCATTTTGGTGCTTTCACTATGCATCAGAAAAACTCCGTCAGAGGTTCATTTTCTTCCTGCATGATCCGGTTCATCTCTACAGAGTTCAGGGATCTCAAGAGTCTTTTTTGAGGTAAGTAATCATACAGCAGAGCTGTGCTGATTGTATTGACTGTGATATAAAAAACGTTTATTTGTGTATTTTTTTTTTCTGCTGCCTGGGTTAGTTATCATTTGCTGAGGGGAACAATCCTTTGCTAAAACTGTATATTCTGACAAAGATTGATGCTATAACTTAATTATTTTATCTGTTATAATATTTTTCTGTGCTTCTTAAAGGCACAGTTCGTTTTCATATTATTTGTAAATTACTTTGAAAAGTATTTCCAAGTTGCTGTTTATTTGCTAGTGTGTTAAACATGTCTGATTCAGAGGAAGATATCTGTGCTATATGTGTTAATGCCAAAGTGGAGCCCAATAGAAATTTATGTACTAAATGTATTGATGCTACTTTAAAAAATAGTCAATCTGTACAAATTGAACATATTTCACCAAACAACGAGGGGAGAGTTATGCCGACTAACTCGCCTCACGTGTCAGTATCTGCATCTCCCGCTCAGGAGGTGCGTGATATTGTAGCGCCGAGTGCATCTGGGCGGCCATTACAAATCACATTACAAGATATGGCTACTGTTATGACTGAAGTTTTGGCTAAACTACCAGAACTAAGAGGTAAACGTGATCACTCTGGGATGAGAACAGAGTGCGGATAATGCAAGGGCCATGTCTGATACTGCGTCACAGTTTGCAGAACATGAAGACGGAGAGCTTCATTCTGTGGGTGACGGTTCTGATCCAAATAAACTGGACTCAGACATTTCAAATTTTAAATTTAAGCTTGAGAACCTCCGTGTGTTACTAGGGGAGGTATTAGCGGCTCTGAATGATTGTAACACAGTTGCAATCCCAGAAAAAATGTGTAGGTTGGATAAATATTTTGCGGTACCGACGAGTACTGACGTTTTTCCTATACCTAAGAGACTTACTGACATTGTTACTAAGGAGTGGGATAGACCCGGTGTGCCTTTCTCACCCCCTCCTATATTCAGAAAAATGTTTCCAATAGACGCCGCCACACGGGACTTATGGCAAATGGTCCCTAAGGTGGAGGGAGCAGTTTCTACTTTAGCTAAGCGTACCACTATCCCAGTGGAGGATAGCTGTGCTTTTTCAGATCCAATGGATAAAAAATTAGAGGGTTACCTTAAGAAAATGTTTGTTCAACAAGGGTTTATATTGCAACCTCTTGCATGTATTGCGCCTGTCACGGCTGCAGCAGCATTTTGGTTTGAGTCTCTGGAAGAGACACTTCAATCATCCACACTAGATGACATCACACACAAACTTAAATTCCTTAAGTTAGCTAATTCATTTATTTCAGATGCCGTAGTACATTTAACTAAACTTGCGGCTAAAAATTCAGGATTCGCCATTCAGGCACGCAGAGCTCTGTGGCTAAAATCCTGGTCAGCTGATGTTACGTCTAAATCTAAATTGCTTAATATTCCTTTCAAAGGGCAGACCTTATTCGGGCCCGGCTTGAAAGAGATTATTGATGACATTACAGGAGGTAAAGGTCATGCCCTGCCTCAGGACAAGGCCAAAGCCAAGGCTAGACAGTCCAATTTTCGTTCCTTTCGTAATTTCAAAGCAGGAGCAGCATCAACTTCCTCTGCACCAAAACAGGAAGGAGCTGTTGCTCGCTACAGACAAGGCTGGAAACCTAACCAGTCCTGGAACAGGGGCAAACAGGCCAGAAAACCTGCTGCTGCCCCTAAGACAGCATGAATTGAGGGCCCCCGATCCGGGACCGGATCTAGTGGGGGGGCAGACTTTCCCTCTTCGCCCAGGCTTGGGCAAGAGATGTTCAGGATCCCTGGGCGTTAGAGATCATATCTCAGGGATACCTTCTGGACTTCAAATCCTCTCCCCCAAGAGGGAGATTTCATCTGTCAAGGTTGTCAACAAACCTAACAAAGAAGGAAGCGTTTCTACGCTGCGTACAAGATCTTTTATTAATGGGAGTGATCCATCCAGTTCCGCGGTTGGAACAAGGACAAGGGTTTTACTCAAATCTGTTTGTAGTTCCCAAAAAAGAGGGAACCTTCAGGCCAATCTTGGATTTAAAGATCCTAAACAAATTCCTAAGAGTTCCATCGTTCAAGATGGAAACTATTCGAACAATTTTGCCCATGATCCAAGAGGGTCAGTACTTGACCACAGTGGATTTAAAGGATGCTTACCTTCACATACCGATTCACAGAAGTCATTACCGGTATCTAAGGTTTGCCTTTTTAGACAGGCATTACCAGTTTGTAGCTCTTCCATTCGGACTGGCTACGGCTCCAAGAATCTTCACAAAGGTTCTGGGCACTCTTCTGGCGGTACTAAGACCGCGAGGAATTTCAGTAGCTCCGTACTTAGACGACATACTGATACAAGCTTCAAGCTTTCAAACTGCCAAATCTCATACAGAGATAGTACTGGCATTTCTAAGGTCGCATGGATGGAAAGTGAACGAAGAGAAAAGTTCTCTCTTTCCACTCACAAGAGTTCCCTTCCTGGGGACTCTGATAGATTCTGTAGAAATGAAGATTTACCTGACAGAGGACAGGTTAACAAAACTTCAAAGTGCATGCCGTGTCCTTCATTCCATTCAAGAGACCAGAAATTCTCTTCTATGGTGGCTTTATCGGCCACATCTGTCCAGGGGAATGCCATTCAGCAGGCCAGACTGGTCAATTGTAACAACAGACGCCAGCCTACTAGGTTGGGGCGCTGTCTGGAATTCTCTGAAGGCTCAGGGACTATGGAATCAGGAGGAGAGTCTTCTTCCAATAAACATTCTGGAATTGAGAGCAGTCCTCAATGCTCTTCTGGCTTGGCCCCAGTTAGCAACTCGGGGGTTCATCAGGTTCCAGTCGGACAACATCACGACTGTAGCTTATATCAACCATCAGGGAGGGACAAGAAGCTCCCTAGCAATGATGGAAGTATCGAAGATAATTCGCTGGGCAGAGTCTCACTCTTGCCACCTGTCTGCAATCCACATCCCGGGAGTGGAGAACTGGGAGGCGGATTTCTTAAGTCGTCAGACTTTTCATCCGGGGGAGTGGGAACTTCATCCAGAGGTCTTTGCCCAAATACTTCGACGTTGGGGCAAACCAGAGATAGATCTCATGGCGTCTCGACAGAACGCCAAGCTTCCGCGCTACGGGTCCAGATCCAGGGATCCGGGAGCGGTCCTGATAGATGCCTTGACAGCACCATGGACCTTCAGGATGGCTCATGTGTTTCCACCTTTCCCGATGCTTCCTCGATTGATTGCCAGAATCAAACAGGAGAAAGCATCAGTGATTCTAATAGCACCTGCATGGCCACGCAGGACTTGGTATACAGATCTGGTGGACATGTCATTCTGTCCACCTTGGTCGTTACCTCTGAAACAGGACCTTCTGATTCAGGGTCCTTTCAAACATCAAAATCTAACTTCTCTGAAGCTGACTGCTTGGAAATTGAACGCTTGATCTTATCAAAGCGTGGTTTTTCTGAGTCAGTTATTGATACCTTAATACAGGCTAGGAAGCCTGTTACCAGAAAGATTTACCATAAAATATGGCGTAAATACCTATATTGGTGCGAATCCAAAGGTTACTCTTGGAGTAAGGTTAGGATTCCTAGGATATTGTCTTTTCTACAAGAAGGTTTAGAAAAGGGGTTATCCGCTAGTTCCTTAAAGGGACAGATCTCAGCTCTGTCCATTCTGTTACACAAGCGTCTGTCAGAAGTTCCAGACGTTCAGGCTTTTTGTCAGGCTTTGGCCAGGATTAAACCTGTGTTTAAAGCTGTGGCTCCACCATGGAGTTTAAACCTTGTTCTTAACGTTTTACAGGGTGTTCCGTTTGAACCCCTTCATTCCATTGATATAAAGTTGTTATCTTGGAAAGTTCTATTTTTAATGGCTATTTCCTCGGCTCGAAGAGTCTCTGAGTTATCAGCCTTACATTGTGATTCTCCTTATTTGATTTTTCACTCGGATAAGGTAGTTCTGCGTACTAAGCCTGGGTTCTTACCTAAGGTAGTCACTAACAGGAATATCAATCAGGAGATTGTTGTTCCATCCTTGTGCCCAAATCCTTCTTCGAGGAAGGAACGTCTTTTGCACAATCTGGATGTAGTTCGTGCCCTTAAATTTTATTTACAGGCAACTAAAGATTTTCGACAAACGTCTTCCCTGTTTGTCGTTTACTCTGGTCAGAGGAGAGGTCAAAAAGCTTCTGCTACCTCTCTCTCTTTTTGGCTTCGTAGCATAATTTGTTTAGCTTATGAGACTGCTGGACAGCAGCCTCCTGAAAGAATTACAGCTCATTCCACTAGAGCTGTGGCTTCCACTTGGGCCTTTAAGAATGAGGCCTCTGTTGAACAGATTTGCAAGGCTGCAACTTGGTCTTCGCTTCATACTTTTTCCAAATTTTACAAATTTGACACTTTTGCTTCCTCGGAGGCTATTTTTGGGAGAAAGGTTCTTCAGGCAGTGGTTCCTTCTGTATAAAGAGCCTGCCTATCCCTCCCGTCATCCGTGTACTTTTGCTTTGGTATTGGTATCCCACAAGTAATGATGACCCGTGGACTGATCACACTTAACAGAAGAAAACATAATTTATGCTTACCTGATAAATTCCTTTCTTCTGTAGTGTGATCAGTCAACGGCCCGCCCTGTTTTTTAAGGCAGGTAAATATTTTTTAAATTATACTCCAGTCACCACTACACCCTTGGCTTCTCCTTTCTCGTTGGTCCTTGGTCGAATGACTGGAGGTGACGTAGAGGGGAGGAGCTATATAGCAACTCTGCTGGGTGAATCCTCTTGCACTTCCTGTAGGGGAGCAGTTAATATCCCACAAGTAATGATGACCCGTGGACTGATCACACTACAGAAGAAAGGAATTTATCAGGTAAGCATAAATTATGTTTTCTCCATCTCCTAACTTTAATGGATGCTTTCTGTGTCAGACTCTATTGAGGAGTCTTGGCTGACGGTTCCCTAGGAGGTAAAATAATGTATGTACTCCAGGGTTTACAATGGCTACCTGCAGTGTTAACATCATTAGTGGGGTAGTATAAAAAGTAAAAATGGTTTAATGTGTTGTCTATTCCTATTAGATAGACACTCCCCTAGAAAAAAATCAAGGACTTGATAAGGGCCTTGAAGTTATCCAACTTCTTTTCTACAGATGCTTGCCTTCAGGGGGAGTTAAGATTTCAGGCTTCCTATAATAACCCGCAGAACGTTATGGTTAAGATCCGGGTCTGTTGCTGTCTCGTCTAAGTCTAAACTTATGGCGATTCCTTACAAGGGAAAGACCTTATTTGCACCTGGTCTGACAAACGTCAGAGTCATTTTATTTCCTATCGAATTTTCAAGGAAAATTCTTCCTCTCCATCTTCCAAGAGGGAGCAGTCCAAGCTTTCCTAGAGTCCCAATCAGTCTTGGAATAGGGGAATGCAATTCAAAAAGCCTGCTGTTGAATCAAAGGCAGCAAGAAGAGCCTGCCTCCGATCCGGGTCCAGATCTTGTGGGGGGCAGGCTTTCCTTCTCGTTCAAACTTGGTTTCGAGATTCAATCTGGAGTTTAAGATTTTTCCTCCCAGGGGCAGGTTCTGCCTTCAAGATCTTCTGCAGACCAGATAGAAAGAGAGGCGTTCTTACACTTGTATGGAACTTCTCCGACCTGGGAGTGATAGTTTCTGTTCCAAAGCAGGAACGAGGTCTGGGTTTCTATTCCGTTCTGTTTGTGGTTCCCAAGAGGGAACCGTCAGACTAATATTATTCATGAGTCTAATCAAGATGGAAACTATTTGTTCCATTCTTCCTTGGGTCCAAGAGGGTCAATTCATGATACGTGGAATTAAAGGACGCGTTCCTACATATTCCTATTCACAAGGATCATCACAAGTTTCTAAGCTTTGCCTTTCTAGTCAAACACTTCCAATTTGTGGCTCTTCCCTTCGGTCTTGCTACAGTTCCCAGAATTTTCTAGAGGTTCTGGGATAGCCGTTGGCGGTGCTTTGTTTATGGGGCATTGCAGTGGTGCCCTATCTAGACGACATCCTGGTCCAGGCGCCATCCTTTCAACAAGCAAGATTCCTCACGGCAATGTTGTTTTCCTGCAATCTCACGGTTGGAAGGTAAAAATCTGTAAAAAGCTGCTTAGTTCCAAACACAAGGGTATCTTTCTTAGGAACATTAGATTTCCTATCAATGTAGTTTTTTCTGACAGAAGTCAGGAACTCAAAGATTTCTATTTTGATCTAGTTCTGCAGTCCATTCCTTGGCCATCAGTGGCTCAGTGCATGGAGATATCAGGCTGATGGTGGCGGCAATGGACATGAACCCGTTTGTTCGGTTTCACCTCAGACCTCTGCAGTTAAACATGCTTAAACAATGGTACAGAGATTATGCAAACTTGTCTCCTCAAACAATACGAGAGCAGGAGACAATGGTGGTTGTCTCTAGATCATCTTCTATCTACAGTGGCCAGTGGATTTGGGCTGTTCCGGTAACTAGTAGGTGTTTTTTGCTACCAGGTGTGTCCGATTTTCTGTGCTAGTGGGTTTTAAGTGCTTATTTATGTTTTATTGCTTCATGTAAATAAACCTAATTTGGCATTTAAACTTTTTTGTTAATTGTGAACTGATACCCAATTATGGACACTAATACTGATGTTGATTAATTTGAAAAATGCTTATTGTGTTTGGAGGCTAAGATAATTCCTCCTGTACAGTTTTGCTCTTCATGTTTAAATAAAACTTTAAAGTTTAAAGATAATATGTCTCTCCCTGAGCCTCCTGTCTCTCAGAATAGTGTTATCTTAGCTACGCCTCAGCTTTCCCCTCAAGCATCCCAAGCTTCACAGGCAGTGCCCTGTGGTTCCTCTCAACCTCCTGGGTTTTTTTTTTTTTTTAACCTGGGGATTTTGCTGCGCAGATTACTTCTGCTGTTTCTGCAGCTTTATCAGCTTTTCCAAAGGTTTCTGGTAAGCGAAAGAAGAAATCTAGACATATTGATGTTAGTAAGGCTGACTCCGCTAAAGCTGCGTTAGTAAGTTTGTCTCAATTATCTGAAGAGGATGATTCTTCAGTGGCTACTGAAGGGGAATTGTCAGATTCTGATACTGTAGTGAAAAATTCTGCAGATTCAGAGGAGATTAATTTAAGATTTAAGTTAGAACACAGAGTTCTTTTGAAGGAGGTTCTTGCTACTTTGGAATAATCAGAATCTGTTGCGGAGAATCCAAAGAAGTTTAGTAAGCTTAATAGGGTATATGATGTACCCTCATCTGTGGAAGTATTTCCAGTTCCAGACCGTATGGCAGATATTATAACTCAGGAATGGGATAAACCAGGAATTCCTTTTTCCCCCTCCCCTGTTTTTAAGAAGATGTTTCCTGTTGCCGACTATATAGTGACTCGTGGAACACGATTATTGCTATTGAGGATAGTTTTTTTTTTCAAGGATCCCATGGATAAGAAGCTTGAGGCTTTTTTGAAGAAGATGTACATTCATCAGGGATTACAGTGGCAACCTGTTGCTAGTATTGCTACAGTTGCGGGGACAGCATCTTATTGGTGCAATGATTTATCTAATCTTATCCCAGAAGAGACTACTATAGAGGAGATCCAAGACAGGATCAATGCTCTCAAGCAAGCCAATACCTTTATTTGTGATGCCAACATGCAAGTTTTTAGGCTGGGTGCCAAGGTTTCTAGTTTTACTGTTTTAGCTAGCAGAGCGAGCTCTCTGGTTAAAATCTTGGTCTGCGGATGTTACATCCAAGTCCAAGCTTTTATCTCTTACTTATAAGGGTAAAACATTACAGGTGGAAAGGGTTCTTTCCTACCTCAGGATAAAAAGAATAGACCTAAGGGTCGCCAGAATTCAAATTTTTGTTCCTTTTGTAACTTTAAGGGACAGAAGTCTTCCTCTTCCAAGTCGTATCAATACAAGTCTTCTTGGAGGTCCAGTCATCCTTGGAATAGGGGAAAGCAAGCTAAGAAGCCTTCCGTTGATTCTAACTCAACATGAAGGGGCCGCCCGCGATCCTGTGGTGGTTCAAGTGGGGGGCAAGCTTTCTTTTTTTCAGCAGGCTTGGATACGTGATGTTCCAGATCCTTGGGCCATAGATATAGTATCCCACGGTTACAGAATATGATTCAAATCTTATCCTCCCAGGGGCAGGTTCCACCTGTCAAGGTTATTTGGGAATCCGATAAAGAGAGAGGCCTTCTTAAACTGCATAAATGACCTATCATCCCTAGGAGTGATTGCTCCAGTTCCTCTAGTGGAACAGGGTCTAGGATTCTATTCAAATCTATTTGTAGTTCCCAAGAAGGAGGACACTTTTCGTCCCATTTTGCTTCTGCGGAAGCAGTTTTTGGGAGAGGTTTTGCAGGCTGTGGTGCACTCAGATTAGGGTTTGCCTTTTTTTGCCCTCCCGTTTTCATTGTGTCCTCTAGAGCTTGGGTATGTGTTTGTTTCCCTCAAGTAATGAATGAAGCCGTGGACTCTCTTCCCCTTTAGATGAAAAACATAAATTATGCTTACCTGATGGGTGGTTTTTAATTTTTATTTTTGTTCTTCTGGCACCATTTATTCCCTGATATTTCTCCTACTGATCCTTGTTCCCTCGGCAGAATAACTGGGGGATGAGGGGAGTGGGGGAGGTATTTAAGCCTTTGGCTGGGGTGTCTTTGCCTCACCCTGGTGGACTCTCTTCCCCACGATGGAAATGAAATTATCAGGTAAGCATAATTTTTTTTTTTTACTACTTAATTTTTTTTTAAACTTTTCTGTAGTTTAGTGATCACCTCTCCCTTTCAACTGATTGCTTGAGTGACCCCCTTCTTTTCCCCCTCACCCTTTACCGTATTGTGGGTGTTCCCATCCCTCCCTCAACAAACCTTTTTTTCTGTAGGTAGGGAATCCCTCTTCCCTCCACCCTCCCGTGATGCATCAGTCTGCTTCACCAGTCTCTTTCCCAACTACACGTGCGCAAACAGAGTTCATGCAATATATGTGTACTTGCTTATGATTGGTTAGAAAGGGTCATTTTGTTCTGGGGAACATGGAAAAACGTGAAAAGAAAAACATAAAAGAGAAAAAACTATTTGAACAAAATAAGGATGCATTTTTCATTGCAAAATTCTTCTCTGATAAAAAAAGGTACTTTATCATGCAACTTACTATTTGTGTTTAACATCCCTTTAATACTGTAATAACCTATAAAACATGCCATGGTATTGGGACTAATTATTTAACATTCTGTTTCCATATAGAAGAAAATAAAAAAACACAGTATGCTTTTACCATTTCTTTCATGTAATTAACAAGAGTCCATGAGCTAGTGACGTATGGGATATACATTCCTACCAGGAGGGGCAAAGTTTCCCAAACCTTAAAATGCCTATAAATACACCCCTCACCACACCCACAAATCAGTTTTACAAACTTTGCCTCCAAGGGAGGTGGTGAAGTAAGTTTGTGCTAGATTCTACGTTGATATGCGCTCCGCAGCAAGTTGGAGCCCGGTTTTCCTCTCAGCGTGCAGTGAATGTCAGAGGGATGTGAAGAGAGTATTGCCTATTGAATGCAGTGATCTCCTTCTACGGGGTCTATTTCATAAGGTTCTCTGTTATCGGTCGTAGAGATTTATCTCTTACCTCCCTTTTCAGATCGACGATATACTCTTATATTTACCATTACCTCTACTGATTCTCGTTTCAGTACTGGTTTGGCTTTCTACAAACATGTAGATGAGTGTCCTGGGGTAAGTAAGTCTTATTTTCTGTGACACTCTAAGCTATGGTTGGGCACTTTATTTATAAAGTTCTAAATATATGTATTCAAACATTTATTTGCCTTGACTCAGAATGTTCAACTTTCCTTATTTTCAGACAGTCAGTTTCATATTTGGGATTATGCATTGAATTATCATATTTTTCTTACCTCAAAAATTTGACTTTTTTCCCTGTGGGCTGTTAGGCTCGCGGGGGCTGAAAATGCTTCATTTTATTGCGTCATTCTTGGCGCGGACTTTTTTGGCGCAAAAATTCTTTTCCGTTTCCGGCGTCATACGTGTCGCCGGAAGTTGCGTCATTTTTTGCCGTTATTTTGCGCCAAAAATGTCGGCGTTCCGGATGTGGCGTCATTTTTGCCGCCAAAAGCATTTAGGCGCCAAATAATGTGGGCGTCTTATTTGGCGCTAAAAATTATGGGCGTCGCTTTTGTCTCCACATTATTTCAGTCTCATTTTTTATTTGCTTCTGGTTGCTAGAAGCTTGATATTTGGCATTTTTTCCCATTCCTGAAACTGTCTTATAAGGAATTTGATCTATTTTGCTTTATATGTTGTTTTTTCTCTTACATATTGCAAGATGTCTCACGTTGCATCTGAGCCAGAAGATACTACAGGAAAACCACTGCCTGCTGGATCTACCAAAGCTAAGTGTATCTGCTGTAAACTTTTGGTAGCTATTCCTCCAGCTGTTGTTTGTATTAATTGTCATGACAAACTTGTTAAAGCAGATAATATTTCCTTTAGTGATGTACCATTGCCTGTTGCAGTTCCCTCAACATCTAAGGTGCAGAATGTTCCTGATAACATAAGAGATTTTGTTTCTGAATCCATAAAGAAGGCTTTGTCTGTTATTTCTCCTTCTAGTAAACGTAAAAAGTCTTTTAAATCTTCTCTCTCTACAGATGAATTTTTAAATGAACACCATCATTCTGATTCTTTGGACTCTTCTGGTTCAGAGGATTCTATCTCAGAGATTGATGCTGATAAATCTTCATATTTATTTAAGATGGAATTTATTCGCTCTTTACTTAAAGAAGTACTAATTGCTTTAGAAATAGAGGATTCTAGTCCTCTTGATACTAATTCTATACGTTTGGATAAGGTTTTTAAAGCTCCTGCGGTTATTCCAGAAGTCTTTCTTGTTCCTAATGCTATTTCTGCAGTAATTTCCAAGGAATGGGATAAATTGGGTAATTCATTTACTCCTTCTAAACGTTTTAAGCAATTATATCCTGTTCCGCCTGACAGGTTAGAATTTTGGGACAAAATCCCTAAAGTTGATGGGGCTATTTCTACCCTTGCTAAACGTACTACCATTCCTACGTCAGATGGTACCTCGTTTAAGGATCCTTTAGATAGAAAAATTGAATCTTTTCTAAGAAAAGCTTATCTATGTTCAGGTAATCTTCTTAGACCTGCTATATCATTGGCTGATGTTGCTGCAGCTTCAACTTTTTGGTTGGAAACTCTAGCGCAACAAGTAACAAATCGTGATTCTCATGATATTATTATTCTTCTCCAGCATGCTAATAATTTTATCTGTGATGCCATTTTTGATATTATTAGAGTTGATGTTAGGTTTATGTCTCTGGCTATCTTAGCCAGAAGAGCTTTATGGCTTAAGACCTGGAATGCTGATATGGCTTCTAAATCAACTCTACTTTCCATTTCTTTCCAGGGAAACAAATTATTTGGTTCTCAGTTGGATTCTATTATTTCAACTGTTACTGGTGGGAAAGGAACTTTTTTACCACAGGATAAAAAATCTAAAGGTAAAAACAGGGCTAATAATCGTTTTCGTTCCTTTCGTTTCAACAAAGAACAAAAGCCTGATCCTTCGTCCTCAGGAGCAGTTTCAGTTTGGAAACCATCTCCAGTCTGGAATAAATCCAAGCCTGCTAGAAAGGCAAAGCCTGCTTCTAAGTTCACATGAAGGTACGGCCCTCATTCCAGTTCAGCTGGTAGGGGGCAGGTTACGTTTTTTCAAAGAAATTTGGATCAATTCTGTTCACAATCTTTGGATTCAGAACATTGTTTCAGAAGGGTACAGAATTGGTTTCAAGATGAGACCTCCTGCAAAGAGATTTTTTCTTTCCCGTGTCCCAGTAAACCCAGTGAAAGCTCAAGCATTTCTGAATTGTGTTTCAGATCTAGAGTTGGCTGGAGTAATTATGCCAGTTCCAGTTCCGGAACAGGGGATGGGGTTTTATTCAAATCTCTTCATTGTACCAAAGAAGGAGAATTCCTTCAGACCAGTTCTGGATCTAAAATTATTGAATCGTTATGTAAGGATACCAACGTTCAAGATGGTAACTGTAAGGACTATATTGCCTTTTGTTCAGCAAGGGAATTATATGTCCACAATAGATTTACAGGATGCATATCTGCATATTCCGATTCATCCAGATCATTATCAGTTCCTGAGATTCTCTTTTCTAGACAAGCATTACCAATTTGTGGCTCTACCGTTTGGCCTTGCTACAGCTCCAAGAATTTTCACAAAGATTCTCGGTGCCCTTCTGTCTGTAATCAGAGAACAGGGTATTGTGGTATTTCCTTATTTGGACGATATCTTGGTACTTGCTCAGTCTTTACATTTAGCAGAGTCTCATACGAATCGACTTGTGTTGTTTCTTCAAGATCATGGTTGGAGGATCAATTTACCAAAAAGTTCTTTGATTCCTCAAACAAGAGTAACCTTTCTGGGTTTCCAGATAGATTCAGTGTCCATGACTCTGTCTTTAACAGACAAGAGACGTCTAAAATTGATTACAGCTTGTCGAAACCTTCAGTCTCAATCATTCCCTTCGGTAGCCTTATGCATGGAAATTCTAGGTCTTATGACTGCTGCATCGGACGCGATCCCCTTTGCTCGTTTTCACATGCGACCTCTTCAGCTCTGTATGCTGAACCAATGGTGCAGGGATTACACGAAGATATATCAATTAATATCTTTAAAACCGATTGTTCGACACTCTCTAACGTGGTGGACAGATCACCTTCGTTTAATTCAGGGGGCTTCTTTTGTTCTTCCGACCTGGACTGTAATTTCAACAGATGCAAGTCTCACAGGTTGGGGAGCTGTGTGGGGATCTCTGACGGCACAAGGAGTTTGGGAATCTCAGGAGGTGAGATTACCGATCAATATCTTGGAACTCCGTGCAATTTTCAGAGCTCTTCAGTCTTGGCCTCTTCTGAAGAGAGAATCGTTCATTTGTTTTCAGACAGACAATGTCACAACTGTGGCATACATCAATCATCAAGGAGGGACTCAAAGTCCTCTGGCTATGAAAGAAGTATCTCGAATTTTGGTTTGGGCGGAATCCAGCTCCTGTCTAATCTCTGCGGTTCATATCCCAGGTGTAGACAATTGGGAAGCGGATTATCTCAGTCGCCAAACGTTGCATCCGGGCGAATGGTCTCTTCACCCAGAGGTATTTCTTCAGATTGTTCAAATGTGGGGGCTCCCAGAGATAGATCTGATGGCCTCTCATCTAAACAAGAAACTTCCCAGGTATCTGTCCAGATCCCGGGATCCTCAGGCGGAGGCAGTGGATGCATTATCACTTCCTTGGAAGTATCATCCTGCCTATATCTTTCCGCCTCTAGTTCTTCTTCCAAGAGTAATCTCCAAGATTCTGAGGGAATGCTCGTTTGTTCTGCTAATAGCTCCGGCATGGCCTCACAGGTTTTGGTATGCGGATCTTGTCCGGATGGCATCTTGCCAACCATGGACTCTTCCGTTAAGACCAGACCTTCTGTCGCAAGGTCCTTTTTTCCATCCGGATCTGAAATCCTTAAATTTAAAGGTATGGAGATTGAACGCTTGATTCTTGGTCAAAGAGGTTTCTCTGACTCCGTGATTAATACTATGTTACAGGCTCGTAAATCTGTATCTCGAGAGATATATTATAGAGTCTGGAAGACTTATATTTCTTGGTGTCTTTCTCATCATTTTTCTTGGCATTCTTTTAGAATACCGAGAATTTTACAGTTTCTTCAGGATGGTTTAGATAAGGGTTTGTCCGCAAGTTCTTTGAAAGGACAAATCTCCGCCCTTTCTGTTCTTTTTCACAGAAAGATTGCTATTCTTCCTGATATTCATTGTTTTGTACAAGCTTTGGTTCGTATAAAACCTGTCATTAAGTCTATTTCTCCTCCTTGGAGTTTGAATTTGGTTCTGGGAGCTCTTCAAGCTCCTCCGTTTGAACCTATGCATTCATTGGACATTAAATTACTTTCTTGGAAAGTTTTGTTCCTTTTGGCCATCTCTTCTGCTAGAAGAGTTTCTGAATTATCTCCTCTTTCTTGTGAGTCTCCTTTTCTGATTTTTCATCAGGATAAGGCGGTGTTGCGAACTTCTTTTGAATTTTTACCTAAAGTTGTGAATTCCAACAACATTAGTAGAGAAATTGTGGTTCCTTCATTATGTCCTAATCCTAAGAATTCTAAGGAGAAATCGTTGCATTCTTTGGATGTTGTTAGAGCTTTGAAATATTATGTTGAAGCTACGAAATCTTTCCGTAAGACTTCTAGTCTATTTGTTATCTTTTCCGGTTCTAGGAAAGGCCAGAAAGCTTCTGCCATTTCTTTGGCATCTTGGTTGAAATCTTTAATTCATCTTGCCTATGTTGAGTCGGGTAAAATTCCGCCTCAGAGAATTACAGCTCATTCTACTAGGTCAGTATCTACTTCCTGGGCGTTTAGGAATGAAGCTTCGGTTGACCAGATCTGCAAAGCAGCAACTTGGTCCTCTTTGCATACTTTTACTAAATTCTACCATTTTGATGTATTTTCTTCTTCTGAAGCAGTTTTTGGTAGAAAAGTTCTTCAGGCAGCGGTTTCAGTTTGAATCTTCTGCTTATGTTTTTTGTTAAACTTTATTTTGGGTGTGGATTATTTTCAGCAGGAATTGGCTGTCTTTATTTTATCCCTCCCTCTCTAGTGACTCTTGTGTGGAAAGATCCACATCTTGGGTAGTCATTATCCCATACGTCACTAGCTCATGGACTCTTGTTAATTACATGAAAGAAAACATAATTTATGTAAGAACTTACCTGATAAATTCATTTCTTTCATATTAACAAGAGTCCATGAGGCCCACCCTTTTTTGTGGTGGTTATGATTTTTTTGTATAAAGCACAATTATTCCAATTCCTTATTTTATATGCTTCGCACTTTTTTTCTTATCACCCCACTTCTTGGCTATTCGTTAAACTGATTTGTGGGTGTGGTGAGGGGTGTATTTATAGGCATTTTAAGGTTTGGGAAACTTTGCCCCTCCTGGTAGGAATGTATATCCCATACGTCACTAGCTCATGGACTCTTGTTAATATGAAAGAAATGAATTTATCAGGTAAGTTCTTACATAAATTATGTTTTTTCCACCACATGGTTAGTGAAGTGTGTGTCTTCTAGCTTTGATCTCAGAGTTTAACTTTCCTGTTCTGTTTTCAGTCAGTATATAGCTTTGACTTCTTACACATTCATAGAAAATTTTCACCTGTGAACTATTAATGCATTTTAGGACGATGGTTTCTTGAGCATGCGATTTAAAGCTATGAAGAAGGATTCATTCAGCACATCTCATCCTATATCCACAGACGTGCAGTCTCGGGAGCAAATTGAGGAAATGTTTGATGAAGTTTCCTATATTAAGGTATTTTTTTTCCTCTTTAACTAAAGGGCCATGATACCCAAATGTTGAAACACTTGACCGTGATGCAGCATAGCTGTAAAAAGCTGACTAGAAAACATCACCTGAACATCTCTATGTAAAAAAGAAAGTTATTTTACCTCAAAAGTTCCTCAGTAGCCACATCCCATTGTAAAGGACTTCTAAGCAGCAAATCAGTATGTTTGTCCCCGGACAGTGAAAGGAGCGAACATTCGTGCACACTCATATTATTTCCCTATTAAGTTTAAGGAAGTTTACTATGAAATCTCATGAGAGTTAAGCCAAATCTTATGAGATCACAGTAAAATAGTTAATGACCTAAGCACTGCTGATGCTGATTGGCTGCTGTTCATTTCTTAATTATTATTTTTTTTAATTTCTTTTACCTGCAGCTGGGAGCAGCTGAAGTAAAACTTTTTACACAGAACTTACTCTGGTGAGCTGAGGAGATTGTGAGGTAAAATATCTTCCTTTTTTACGTAAAGATGCTCAGGTGATATTTTCTTGTCATCTTTTTACATTTATACTTCATCAGTTTCAAGTGTTTTAGCACATGAGTATTATGTCCCTTTTAAGTTTGACACCACTTTTAAAGCAATAAAACCTTAATGTTAACAAATTTGATGTTGTCACTTGAATGAGCTGTGGGCATTAGAGATTGTATTCATGATATGACAGCAGGGGGCAGTACTGTACAGATAACTGGAAAGTCCATACTGTTCCTCTCTGGGACTGGAGGTTTGGAAGAATATATGTAGTCTCAATTTTGAAATTTGCCATTGTTAATATTTTCTGAATGAAAATATACAAAATAGCATCATTTTTTATTTTAAATATATAGAAACATTTATGAAAAACAAATTTTAATATAATTGTAGGATATGGTTGCCTGTAGTACCTGCAGTATCTGTTGAAACATACAGTTTGCAGGTTCAAATCCTAGCAGTGCCAATTTAGCATTCCATCCTTTAAAGGATGATGGAAGTCCATTCCTGCCCAAATTAAATGTTCACAAGGCACTTTGACATGGAAAATGCTTTATAAAGTCTGGTTTATCTGTTAATTGTTTTGTTTTTTTGTTTAACCGGTCCCATGTGCACATGCATGGTGCATGGTTGCTAACTACTAGTTATTCCCCATGCAGAGAGCATTTTTACAGAACACTTGTTAGTGCAAACATTGGCATCACATGCGTGCATAGGGCCAGTTTGGATATATTCAAAAAATATAAAGAAGCCTTTTTTTAATGCTGGTTTTTTAGCTAGTGGTGCATAATAGTCATGCTATGTCCCTTGAAAAGAAGGTAATAGCAATCAGACCTCTGTATTTAAAGGGATAGTCTATTCAAAATTAAACTTAAATTCAAAACCCAAAATTTTCTTTCATGATTCAGATAGAGCATTCAATTTTTAGCAACTTTCTAATTTACTCCTATTATCAATTTTTCTTCGTTCTCTTTGTATTTTTATTTGAATGTAAGCTTAGGAGCCAGCCCATTTTTTATTCAGTACCTGGGTAGCGCTTGCTGATTGGTGGCTACATTTAGACACCAATCAGAAAGCACTACCTAACTAACCAAAAATAAGCCGGCTCCTATGCGTACATTCCTTCTTTTTAAAATAAAAATATCAAGAGAACGAAGAAAAATTGATAATAGGAGTAAATTAGAAAGTTGTTTAAAATTGCATGCTCTATCTGAATCATGAAAGTTTTAATTTTGACTAGAACTATTCCTTGAAGCATCCAAAGAAGACATAACTTTGTAAAGTACACAATAATTACCATTTTCCCTAAGGTCAAACTAAGGACCTTCAGTTTGTTTAATTTTTATACCAAACTGGGTATGAATAGTTGTTTCAATAACAAAGCAAATGTATATTAATTGCAAAGGATAACTTTAATGTGTTCAATAATATTGTAATTATCTTGAAGAAGTTGAGATACACTTTGTATTCAATATTTCCTGTGTGGATGTGCAGTAATTTTTTGCCTTATGATGTTCTGTAGGGTGCATCTCTCCTCTTAATGCTAAAAACGTACCTATCAGAGGAAGATTTCAAGCGTGGTCTCAATGGGTACTTAATGGCTCATAAGTATGGTTCTACAAAGAGTGAGGATTTATGGGACAGTATGAATTTAGTAAGTGTTTGATATTTTCGGAGTACTCACATTTTGTACAGTGCATTTTTTCAAATCTTATGTTTTTTTTTTTTTACCAAAACATTAATCCTTCACATGCATATCTTGTCAAGCGACTGACCAGTTTTCAGTGTGAAATTTTCACTTCCTCTCACCATTGCCATTGATGCATGAAATGTATGGCATTTTTATGTAATGTAGTTTTTTTGCAGTATTTACCAATGGCTTTTTATTTTTATAATCAATAAAAGAAAATCCCATGTCTATTTAACAGCTTATTCGGACAAATTTCAGTATATCAAACCACATTGGTACAAATTAGTGAAAAAATGTAATCACACGCTATGGTTTTACAAATAATCAGTAAATGGGTATAGTAGTAATACTACATGGGTCAATATTGCAAAAATACAATTAATGTAAATATAACGTCTTCATATCTATCCTATCTATCTATCTATCTATCTATCTATCTATCTATATGTTTGTGTGTATTCCAATAAAACAATGAGCACACGCCTTCTTTGCTTAGATAACCAAAGGAAACCCAGATGTGAAAAATATGATGAAGACATGGACTCAGCATGCAGGTTTTCCACTAGTGACTGTCCTGAAAAAGGGAAAAGAAGTTTTTCTGAGTCAGGAGCGATTTCTGCTTAAAATTGATTTGAATAATACAGCAACAAATTCCAGGTGGGCTTTACTTTATTAATTGCCAACATCTTATATGAGTATCATGGAAAACTCACTGAAGGGGCATGCTACAGATAGGCTTGTAGAAATGAAGCATTGTGGTCTTTTATCTGTTTATCTTTTTGTTGAAGATGCAGCTTTGTGCTTGAGCATGAGTTTGCATTTCTTTTTAGTTGCATCTGATCATTTCACATTGATACATATGTATACAACAAAAATTCTTGAATTTCATTTCATTTTTAAGAAGTCTGTTCCATTAATTAACTGCAAAAGATGCCCCAAAACACATAAGAGCTTTAAATCCATCCCAATTCCCATAATTCTTGATCATTTTCTTTTGCCTCCTTTTCATGAGGAGTGAGGTGAAAGTGAAATACAGATCTATTCGTCGTAGAGAAAGGGTCCTCTAAACCAGGGGTCGCCAACCTTTCGGACCTCAGGGACCACTAAACTCACAATTTTGAATTCCGTGGACCACTAACATGAATTTCTTTAGAAAGCTACAAACCTCTATAATGTGTGTGTGTGTGTGTGTGTGTATGTATGTGTATATGTATGTGTGTAGATTATATATATATATATATATATATATATATATATATATATATATATATATATATATACACACATACATACAGTGAATAAGAACCGGATCCAACGGACGGTCTCCGTTTTGAAGAGAGATTGAAGAACAGCCGGCACACAGGTTTTTATCAACAATCTCTTTTAATGTGAAAGAGAAACCAGACGTTTCGGCTGTAACACGAGCCTTTTTCAATAGTATTCAAACCGGATGTATCAAACACAACACAAATTACTCCCTGCGAGTAATGTTGATTGATCATGTGCCTTGCCACCGGCGGGGTGGTGACAGGGGTCAAGCCTTGCTGAGGATGGAAGCCCGGTGGATTTTCACCCTGAATACGGTCGCACCTCGGGGACTTAATGCCAATATAGATTTTGGCTGCTGTTATAAATACAAATAAAGGCCTCTAGGGAGTCATCCTACTCTGTTTCTACCTACTCCTCCAGTGTATGATGCAAATATGAATATATAATTTGTTATGATATGGTTTATTTCTGCTACTGCCCACATGCCTTGATACCGTACTGGGTATAGAGGGCTGTGTTATTTGTTTACCCTTGGGTTGAGGTAGCGTATTTACAACCATTACCTATATATACTAACGTATTGTTCCCTGTTTTATAATATTTAGATACCTTTTTTCTGTATATATATATATGTTAATATTTTGTTTTTTTGGGCTTTCACTCATGGCCCCCGTTTTTTGATCACATGAATATTGCGCCTGTCAGCTGCATATCTGAATCCACACCCTCCCACATTACCATGGAGATCGGATATGTTGGTTTACACGGTGTCTCCTTGGATACCTGGTGCCCTAATGAAGTCACGCCGCGTCTGTTCAGAATCAGCTGTATTGTGAAGCCCCGTTTTTTTACTATGTGCCGGAGGGTGCGGCTCAGGTCTGTATGGTGATTGGTGCTCACATGGGGATGGGTGGGTATTTAAGGTGTGGGTTTGTGTTGTGTTTGATACATCCGGTTTGAATACCATTGAAAAAGGCTCGTGTTAGAGCCGAAACGTCTGGTTTCTCTTTCACATTAAAACGGATTGTTGATAAAAACCTGTGTGCCGGCTGTTCTTGGATTTCTCTGCAAAACGGAGACCGTCCGTTGGATCCGGTTCTTATTCACTGTATGTATGCTTTGGCTGAGCACCAGGTGGCTGTGAAGATAAAGTGTGTGCCGTATCCTCCTGCTGATATATATGTCTGTTATTTCTCCTTCTAGTAAACATAAAAAATCTTTTAAAACTTCTCTCTCTACAGATGAATTTTTAAATGAACATCATCATTCTGATTCTGATGACTCTTCTGGTTCAGAGGATTCTGTCTCAGAGATTGATGCTGATAAATCTTCATATTTATTTAAAATGGAATTTATTCGTTCTTTACTTAAAGAAGTACTAATTGCTTTAGAAATAGAGGATTCTGGTCCTCTTGATACTAATTCTAAACGTTTAGATAAAGTGTTTAAATCTCCTGTGGTTATTCCAGAAGTTTTTCCTGTTCCTAATGCTATTTCTGAAGTAATTTCCAGAGAATGGGATAAATTGGGTAATTCATTTACTCCTTCTAAACGTTTTAAGCAATTATATCCTGTGCCGTCTGACAGATTAGAATTTTGGGACAAAATCCCTAAAGTTGATGGGGCTATTTCTACCCTTGCTAAACGTACTACTATTCCTACGTCAGATGGTACTTCGTTTAAAGATCCTTTAGATAGGAAAATTGAATCCTTTCTAAGAAAAGCTTATGTGTTCAGGTAATCTTCTTAGACCTGCTATATCTTTGGCTGATGTTGCTGCAGCTTCAACTTTTTGGTTGGAGACTTTAGCGCAACAAGTAACAGATCATGATTCTCATAATATTATTATTCTTCTTCAGCATGCTAATAATTTTATCTGTGATGCCATTTTTGATATTATCAGAGTTGATGTCAGGTTTATGTCTCTAGCTATTTTAGCTAGAAGAGCTTTATGGCTTAAAACTTGGAATGCTGATATGGCTTCTAAATCAACTCTACTTTCCATTTCTTTCCAGGGTAACAAATTATTTGGTTCTCAGTTGGATTCCATTATCTCAACTGTTACTGGTGGGAAAGGAACTTTTTTAGCACAGGATAAAACATCTAAGGGTAAAAACAGGGCTAATAATCGTTTTCGTTCCTTTCGTTTCAACAAAGAACAAAAGCCTGATCCTTCATCCTCAGGAGCAGTTTCAGTTTGGAAACCATCTCCAGTCTGGAATAAATCCAAGCCTTCTAGAAAAGCAAAGCCAGCTTCTAAGTCCACATGAAGGTGCGGCCCTCATTCCAGCTCAGCTGGTAGGGGGCAGGTTACGTTTTTTCAAAGAAATTTGGATCAATTCTGTTCACAATCTTTGGATTCAGAACATTGTTTCAGAAGGGTACAGAATTGGTTTCAAGATGAGACCTCCTGCAAAGAGATTTTTTCTTTCCCGTGTCCCAGTAAATCCAGTGAAAGCTCAAGCGTTTCTGAATTGTGTTTCAGATCTAGAGTTGGCTGGAGTAATTATGCCAGTTCCAGTTCTGGAACAGGGGATGGGGTTTTATTCAAATCTCTTCATTGTACCAAAGAAGGAGAATTCCTTCAGACCAGTTCTGGATCTAAAAATATTGAATCGTTATGTAAGGATACCAACGTTCAAAATGGTAACTGTAAGGACTATCTTGCCTTTTGTTCAGCAAGGACATTATATGTCCACAATAGATTTACAGGATGCTTATCTGCATATTCCGATTCATCCAGATCATTATCAGTTCCTGAGATTCTCTTTTCTAAACAAGCATTACCAGTTTGTGGCTCTGCCGTTTGGCCTAGCTACAGCTCCAAGAATTTTTACAAAGGTTCTCGGTGCCCTTCTGTCTGTAATCAGAGAACAGGGTATTGTGGTATTTCCTTATTTGGACGATATCTTGGTACTTGCTCAGTCTTTACATTTAGCAGAATCTCATACGAATCGACTTGTGTTGTTTCTTCAAGATCATGGTTGGAGGATCAATTTACCAAAAAGTTCATTGATCCCTCAGACAAGGGTAACTTTTCTGGGTTTCCAGATAGATTCAGTGTCCATGACTCTGTCTTTAACAGACAAGAGACGTCTAAAATTGATTTCAGCTTGTCGAGACCTTCAGTCACAATCATTCCCTTCGGTAGCCTTATGCATGGAAATTCTAGGTCTTATGACTGCTGCATCGGACGCGATCCCCTTTGCTCGTTTTCACATGCGACCTCTTCAGCTCTGTATGCTGAATCAATGGTGCAGGGATTACACAAAGATATCTCAATTAATATCTTTAAAACCGATTGTACGACACTCTCTAACGTGGTGAACAGATCACCATCGTTTAATTCAGGGGGCTTCTTTTGTGCTTCCGACCTGGACTGTAATTTCAACAGATGCAAGTCTCACAGGTTGGGGAGCTGTGTGGGGATCTCTGACGGCACAAGGAGTTTGGGAATCTCAGGAGGTGAGATTACCGATCAATATTTTGGAACTCCGAGCAATTTTCAGAGCTCTTCAGTCTTGGCCTCTTCTGAAGAGAGAATCGTTCATTTGTTTTCAGACAGACAATGTCACAACTGTGGCATACATCAATCATCAAGGAGGGACTCACAGTCCTCTGGCTATGAAAGAAGTATCTTGAATTCTGGTTTGGGCGGAATCCAGCTCCTGTCTAATCTCTGCGGTTCATATCCCAGGTATAGACAATTGGGAAGCGGATTATCTCAGTCGCCAAACGTTGCATCCGGGCGAATGGTCTCTTCACCCAGAGGTATTTCTTCAGATTGTTCAAATATGGGAGCTTCCAGAAATAGATCTGATGGCGTCTCATCTAAACAAGAAACTTCCCAGGTATCTGTCCAGATCCCGGGATCCTCAGGCGGAAGCAGTGGATGCATTATCACTTCCTTGGAAGTATCATCCTGCTTATATCTTTCCGCCTCTAGTTCTTCTTCCAAGAGTAATCTCCAAGATTCTGAAGGAATGCTCGTTTGTTCTGCTGGTAGCTCCGGCATGGCCTCACAGGTTTTGGTATGCGGATCTTGTCCGGATGGCCTCTTGCCATCCGTGGACTCTTCCGCTACGACCAGACCTTCTGTCGCAAGGTCCTTTTTTCCATCAGGATCTCAAATCCTTAAATTTAAAGGTATGGAGATTGAACGCTTGATTCTTAGTCAAAGAGGTTTCTCTGACTCTGTGATTAATACTATGTTACAGGCTCGTAAATCTGTATCCAGAGAGATATATTATAGAGTCTGGAAGACTTATATTTCTTGGTGTCTTTCTCATCATTTTTCTTGGCATTCTTTAGAATTCCAAGAATTTTACAGTTTCTTCAGGATGGTTTAGATAAAGGTTTGTCCACAAGTTCCTTGAAAGGACAAATCTCTGCTCTTTCTGTTCTTTTTCACAGAAAGATTGCTAATCTTCCTGATATTCATTGTTTTGTACAAGCTTTGGTTCGTATCAAACCTGTCATTAAGTCAATTTCTCCTCCTTGGAGTTTGAATTTGGTTCTAGGGGGCTCTTCAAGCTCCTCCGTTTGAACCTATGCATTCATTGGACATTAAATTACTTTCTTGGAAAGTTTTGTTCCTTTTGGCAATCTCTTCTGCCAGAAGAGTTTCTGAATTATCTGCTCTTTCTTGTGAGTCTCCTTTTCTGATTTTTCATCAGGATAAGGCAGTGTTGCAAACTTCTTTTGAATTTTTACCTAAAGTTGTGAATTCCAACAACATTAGTAGAGAAATTGTGGTTCCTTCATTATGTCCTAATCCTAAGAATTCTAAGGAGAAATCGTTGCATTCTTTGGATGTTGTTAGAGCTTTGAAATATTATGTTGAAGCTACTAAGTCTTTCCGAAAGACTTCTAGTTTATTTGTTATCTTTTCCGGTTCTAGAAAAGGCCAGAAAGCTTCTGCCATTTCTTTGGCATCTTGGTTGAAATCTTTAATTCATCTTGCCTATGTTGAGTCGGGTAAAACTCCGCCTCAAAGGATTACAGCTCATTCTACTAGGTCAGTTTCTACTTCCTGGGCGTTTAGGAATGAAGCTTCGATTGATCAGATTTGCAAAGCAGCAACTTGGTCTTCTTTGCATACTTTTACTAAATTCTACCATTTTTATGTATTTTCTTCTTCTGAAGCAGTTTTTTGGTAGAAAAGTACTTCAGGCAGCGGTTTCAGTTTGAATCTTCTGCTTATGTTTTTCATTAAACTTTATTTTGGGTGTGGATTATTTTCAGCAGGAATTGGCTGTCTTTATTTTATCCCTCCCTCTCTAGTGACTCTTGCGTGGAAAGATCCACATCTTGGGTAATCATTATCCCATACGTCACTAGCTCATGGACTCTTGCTAATTACATGAAAGAAAACATAATTTATGTAAGAACTTACCTGATAAATTCATTTCTTTCATATTAGCAAGAGTCCATGAGGCCCACCCTTTTTTTGTGGTGGTTATGATTTTTGTATAAAGCACAATTATTCCAATTCCTTATTTTATATGCTTTCGCACTTTTTTATCACCCCACTTCTTGGCTATTCGTTAAACTGAATTGTGGGTGTGGTGAGGGGTGTATTTATAGGCATTTTGAGGTTTGGGGAACTTTGCCCCTCCTGGTAGGAATGTATATCCCATACGTCACTAGCTCATGGACTCTTGCTAATATGAAAGAAATGAATTTATCAGGTAAGTTCTTACATAAATTAATTTTTTTCATATACCGATTCATCCAGATCACTATCAGTTCCTGAGATTCTCTTTTCTAGACAAGCATTACCAATTTGTTGCTCTTCCATTTGGCCTAGCGACAGCTCCAAAAATCAAAGGTTCTCAGTGCCCTACTCTCTGTAATCGGAGAACGGGGTATTGAGGTGTTTCCTTATTTGGACGATATCTTGGTACTAGCTCAGTCTTTACGTTCTGCATAATCTCACACAAATTAACTAGTGTTGTTTCTTCGAAAACATGGTTGGAGGATCAATTTACCAAAAAGTTATTTGATTCCTCAGACAAGGGTCACCTTTTTAGGTTTCCAGATAGATTGTGTCCATGACTCTGTCTCTAACAGACAAGAGGCGATTAAAATTGGTTTCAGCCTGTCGGAACCTTCAGTCTCAGTCATTCCCTTCAGTAGCTATGTGCATGGAAGTTTTAGGTCTCATGACTGCAGCATCGGACGCAATCCCCTTTGCTCGTTTTCACATGAGACCTCTCCAGCTTTGTATGCTGAACCAATGGTGCAGAGATTATACAAGGATATCACAATTAATATCCTTAAATCCCAACGTTCGACTATCTGACTTGGGGGTTAGATTACCATTGTATAGTTCAAGGGGCCTCTTTTGTTAACCTAACCTGGACTGTGATCACAACAGATGCAAGTCTTTCAGGTTGGGGAGCTGTCTCGGGATCTCTGACAGCACAAGGGGTTTGGAAATCTCAAGATGCGAGATTACCAATCAATATTTTGGAACTCCGTGCTATTTTCAGGGCTCTTCAGGTTTGGCCTCTGTTGAAGAGAGAACCGTTCATTTGTTCAGACAGACAATATCACAACTTTGGCATATGTCAATCATCAGGGTGGGACTCACAGTCCCCAAGTTATAAAAGAAGAATCTCGGATACTTGCTTGGGCGGAATCCAGCTCCTGTCTAATTTCTGCGGTTCATATCCCAGGTATAGACATTTGGGAAGCGGATTATCTCAACTGTCAGACTTTACTTCCGGGGGAGTGGTCGCTCCATCCAGATGTGTTTTCTCAGATTGTTCACATGTGGGGTCTTCCAGAGATAGATCTTATGGCTTCCCATCTAAACAAGAAACTACCCAGGTACCTGTCCAGGTCCAGGGATCCTCAGGTGGAAGCAGTGGATGCGTTGGCAGTCCCTTGGTGTTATCAGCCTACTTATATTTTCTCACCTCTAGTTCCTCTTCCAAGAGTGATCTCCAAAATCATCATGGAACAATCGTTTGTGTTGCTGGTAGCTCCAGCATGGCCTCACAGGTTTTGGTATGCAGATCTTGTTCGGATGTCCAGTTGCCTGCCTTGGCCACTTCTGTCTCAAGGTCCTTTTTTCCATCAGGATCTCAAATCATTAAATTTGAAGGTATGGAAATTGAATGACCTAGTGCTTAGTCATAGAGGTTTCTCTGGCTAAGTGATTAATACTATGTTACAGGCTCGTAAATCTGTTTCTAGGAAGATTTATTATCGAGTTTGGAAGACTTATATTTCATGGTGTTCTTCTCGTAGATTCTCCTGGCATTCTTTTAGAATTCCTAGAATCTTAGTTTCTTCAGGATGGTTTAAATAAGGGTTTGTCTGCAAGTTCTTTAAAGGGACAAATCTCTGCTCTTTCTGTTTTATTTCACAGAAAGATTGCTAAGCTTCCTGATATTCACTGTTTTGTACAGTCTTTGGTTCGTATCAAGCCTGTCATTAAATCAATCTCTCCTCCTTGGAGTCTTAATTTGGTTTTGAAGGCTTTACAGGCTCCTCCTTTTGAGCCTATGCATTCTTTGGACATTAAACTACTTTCTTGGAAAGTGTTGTTCCTTTTGGCCATCTCTTCTGCTAGAAGAGTTTCTGAATTTTCTGCTCTTTCTTGTGAATCTCCTTTTCTGATTTTTCATCAGGATAAGGCGGTTTTGCGGACTTCATTTAAATTCTTACCTAAGTTTGTGAATTCTAACAACATTAGTAGAGAAATTGTTGTCCCTTCTTTATGTCCTAATCCTAAGAATTCTTTGGAGAGATCCTTATATTCTTTGGATGTGGTAAGAGCTTTGAAATATTATGTTGAAGCTACTAAAGATTTCAGGTAGACTTCTAGTCTATTTGTTATCTTTTCTGGTTCTAGGAAAGGTCAGAAGGCTTCTGCCATTTCCTTGGCATCTTGGTTAAAGCTTTTGATTCATCAGGCTTATTTGGAGTCTGGTCAGGTCCCGCCTCAGAGAATCACAGCTCATTCTATTAGATCAGTTTCCACGTCGTGGGCTTTTAAGAATGAAGCTTCAGTTGATCAGATTTGCAAAGCCGCAACTTGGTCTTCTTTACATACATTTACTAAATTCTACCGTTTTGATATATTTGCTTCTTCGGAAACAGTTTTTGGTAGAAACATTCTTCAGGCAGTTGTTTCAGTTTGATTACTCTGCTTATGTTTTAACTTTTTTTCTTTCATTTATGAGAAAAAAAATTATTTTTTTGGTTGTAGATTTAATTTTTTTCAGTGGAAAATAACTGTTTGTTTTTATTTTATCCCTCTCTAGTGACTCGTGTGGAGTTTCACATCTTGGGACTCTTGCCAATTACATGAAAGAAAACATAATTTATGTAAGAACTTACCTGACAAATTAATTTCTTTCATATTGGCAAGAGTCCATGAGGCCCACCCTTTTTATGGTGGTTATGATTTTTTTTGTATAAAGCACAATTATTTCCAAATTCCTTTGTTGATGCTTTTTACTCCTTTCTTTATCACCCTACTACTTGGCTGTTCGTTAAACTGAATTGTGGGTGTGGTGAGGGGTGTTTTGAGGTTTGGGAAACTTTTGCCCCTCTTGGTAGGATTGTATATCCCATACGTCACTAGCTCATGGTCTCTTGCCAATATGAAAGAAATTAATTTATCAGGCAAGTTCTTACATAAATTATGTTTTTTCTTCAACTGCGCTTAATTTCCTCTGGTCTTATTTGGATTCTTGGCTTTAGAGCTCACTAGTAGCACAGGTGGGCTAAGGATTAACCATTTCTTTCTAATGAGAGTGAGTCCACAAATTCCATTCATAACCTATTGGAAATACTTCACCTGGCCACCTGGAGGAGGCAAAGACACCCCAAACAGAGCATTGAAATATCCCCCCCTCCACTTCCCCTACCCTCCCAGTAGTTATTTGTCTCGTTCATGGAGGTAGGCAGAGAGAGGTGCTGTGCTGACGTTTCTGATTTTAATACTCTCAATGGATTGTTTCCTGCAAGAGAGAGCAGGGGAGTTGTTGAAAGCCATGTAATTGGTCTTAGTAGAGTTTTGGTATGTGCTAGCTACTGGATGTCGCAGTGTTGGTTACACTGATTTTCCTTTGTGATACAGGACTCTCCAGAAACGCAGAAGATGGGTTCTGACTTTTATTACACTATTCTCTCTAATGGCTCATTGTCTAATAGAAACAGCATATACTTAATCAGATACCCAATCAGATTGCCAAAAAACTAGATAGGGGTTTCTTATAGACGACAGGGCTGAAATTGAACACCTTTATTTATGCACAAAACATAAGGTAATTCTGGGCCATATATGAGACCTCAGGATAGGGGTTGTTTCAGATGGGGTGACACATTTGAGCGACATGCTCAGAATCGGCACCGGGTCCTCTGACTGGACTTGCCGTTTGGACCTGGTGAACGCCACTGCCATGTGATATGGGGCGGTTTCTAGTAAGGGCTACGTTTGCCCTTATGATCCGCCCAGAACCCACGCTCTTCATACGCATCATGACCTATGGAGGTGGGCGTGTTTTGGTTCCTGCCATAGGCAGTTTTGACCCAATCCTTGCCTTTGACTTTTCTTCCTGAGTGCGCAACGGCGTGACACTAGTTTGGAGCGGCAGCATGGGAGCTCAGGTGCCAATAGACATTTGTTTAAAGTAGGCTTTGTGGCAGAAAACTTGGGGAATTAGCTGTGGGGCACACAGTAATTTTTACTCCCTTTTTATTATTTGTGCATCATCAGTGTAATTTTCTATCTCCTCTGCATAATCATTATGGATGATTCTATAATTGAACCTAGTCAAGTTTAGAATTGCTTTACTCCCTTATTTGATTCTATTAAATGCATGTTATGCAGGTTACATACTGTGTGTCTGCCTGCCCAATTATGCAGCTCATGCCTTACATTTGTTCTGCAGTCTCATTCAGGGGGCCCTGGTGTTCAGACGTCCACAATGTCTCCGCCATCCCATTTTACCCCTGGACGTTTTGCGTACTTGCAGACCTCAGTATCCCCAGTTATGCCAGTACTACAACCGCATACTGCAACCCTTATTCCTGCACATGCGGTTCTCTGCGGCCCTGTTCCTCAATCCAGGGTTCAAACTTTTTCCCATGATTTTGCATCCCAGTTACAATCTGGGGTTTCTGCTGCCCTGAGTGCTGTGCCGGTAGCAGGAAAAAGGAAGAGGAAGGTTAACCACTGTCCAGAACCAGCAGTTTGATTGATTGTACATGGCTGATGTCTTCAGCTCCAACCTCTGACAATGACGACTCCTTGACTAGCTCTGTAGAAGAACTTTCATCCTCTGACTCCTCTGGAGAATCTGAAAGGGACACTGATGATATTACTTTAAGAAATAAAATTGAACCCCTAAGATATTTACTTAACCCCTTAATGTCCTTGCGGAATAGGAGTGCTGGAAGCGATATTGAGGCATTGTGCAATACCCTCCGGTCAGTAACCTGTGGGCCTCTCTGCATCGGCCAGCGATGGTGCTGATCGTTGGTTGCGTGGGAGGGTTAGAAGGGAGGCGGGTGGGCAGCCTATGCCTGGAGGAGGGCAGGAGCGTGCAAGACCACTACTCTACGGAAAAAAAGCATCAGTGAGTGGGGAGGAGGGGGAAGGGATCTAGGAGGGGGGTAGCTTTATGAGGGGGGCAGCTACACTACAGAAAAAAAATCTTTATTTTTAATTTAAAAAAAACAACATAATTTGCAGCAATCTGGGTACTGGCAGACAGCTGCATATACCTAAGATGGTGGCAAATAGGTAGAGGAGGAGGGTTAGAGAGATGTTTGGGGGGGGATCAGGGAGGTTGGGGGCTAAGGGGGATTCTACACTGCAGAAAATATATTTTTTAAAAATATTTAGAAAAAGCCCTTTTATTTTCATACTGGCAGACATTCTGCCAGTACTTAAGATGGGGGTGGCCATTTGGGGGTGGGGGAGGGAAGAGAGCTGTTTGACAGGGATCAGGGAGGGGTCAGGGGGTGGGATGTTTCAGGTGGGAGGGTAATCTTTATAAAGCTAAAATGTAACCCTACAAGCTACCTAATTAACCCCTTTACTGCTGGGCATAATACAAGTGTGGTGCGCAGCGGTATTTAGCGGCCTTCTAATTACCAAAAGCAATGCCAAAGCCATATATGTCTGCTATTTCTGAACAAAGGGGATCCCAGAGAAGCATTTACAATCATTTGTGCCATGATTGCACAAGTTGTTTGTAAATGATTTCAGTGAGAAACCTAAAGTTTGGGGAAAAAGTTTGTAAAAAAGTGAACGATTTTTTGTAAAAAAATTTTTTTATTGCATTTGGCGGTGAAATGATGGCATGAAATATACCAAAATGTGCCTAGATTAATACTTTGGGTTGTCTACTAAAAAAAAATATATATATATATATATGAAGGTTTATTCAGGGATTTCTGACAGATATCAGTGTTCCAATGTAACTATCGCTAATTTAAAAAAACAAACAACAAAAAAAACTAGTTTGGAAATAGCAAAGTGCTACTTGTACTTACTGTCCTATAACTTGTAAAGAACATGTAAACATTGGGTATTTTTAAACTATTTTTAGCATATGTATTTTTTGGTGGTTGTAGATTATATGATATGGTGAAATTAATGGTATCTTTAGAAAGTCCATTTAATGGCGAGAAAAATGGTATATAATCCTCAGGCGGAGTTGGTAGACACCTTAGCAGTTCCTTGACATTTCAATCTAGTGTATCTTTTTCCTCCAATTGTTCTGCTTCCTCGAGTAATAGCTTGAATCAAACAGGAAGAAATTGCAGCAATCCTGTTAGGTACTGCGTGGCCATGCAGGACTTGGTATGCAGGCCTTGTGAGAATGTCGTTTTCTCCTCTGTGGCGTTGCCCTCAGCGGCCGGACCTTCGGGCGCAGGGTCTGTTTTTTCTATTAAAATCTAGATTATTTGAGGCTGACTGCATGGTGATTGAATGGATAATTTTGTCCCAGAGAGGATTCTCTGAGGCGGTGATTGATACTCTGGCTTATGCGCGTAAACTCGTTACCAGACGTATTTACAATAAGGTGTGAAGAGCTCATCTGTTTTGGTGTGCGGAACATGTTTGTTTTTTTGACACAAGGTGAAGACTCTACGTATCAGAGGCATAACTAGAAACCACAGGGCCCATGTGCAAGAATCTGAGAAGGGCCCCCCCACCCCCCCTTTTTTTTACATTTAACACATAAAAAAAAAAAAATGTGAATCAGATTACATGTCTGCAAAAAGAGGTACCCTGTGCCCACAGTCTGTGAGATGGTCTGACCCCCTATTACTGTATATAGTGACACTGTTTAACCCACCAGTACTGTATATAGTGAGTCAGTGACACAGTCCGTAATCTGCCGTGAGATGGCTGGCCTGACCCTACCCCGCCCCAGTACTTTATAGAGTGACCACAGTAGTCTGTGACATGGTCCAGCCCCCCTGTACTGTATATCGTGGTACTGTATAGTGACACTGTTTACCCCCCACCCCCATGCTGTAGTAACAAGGTCTGCAATTTGCTGGTTCCACAAACACACAGACACACACACACACACACACACACATACATGCATAAATACACACACAGTCACATACATACAAACACACACACATAAACAGCAATGGATAAAACAGAAACACTAACCCCTGTAGTCAGAGACACTAGTGATGCATCATGTCACACTCCCATGATATCAGTGCAGGCAATGGCAGGTCAACGTTTTTTATTGAGAAAATGTTTTAATTTTTTTTTCTCAAGGTGGCCCCCACCCTCAGGGGCCATGTCGCAGTTGCGACCTCTGCACCCCCTGTAGTTTCGCCTTTGCCAGGTATCCCTTTATCTCAGCTGTCTTCAAAACTTAAAGGGACAGTAAAATTCAAAATTAAGCTTAAAGGGACAGTATACACTCATTTTCATATAACTGCATGTAATAGACACTATTATAAAGAATAAGATGCACAGATACTGATATAAAAATCCAGTATAAAACTGTTTAAAAACTTACTTAGAAGCTGTCAGTTTGGCTCTGTTGAAAATGTAGCTGGAAAGCCCACTGCAAGTGTCAAATAAGACACTCCCCCCTCCCCCTTCTTTTACATATGAAAAGACCCTTTACATAAACAGGAGCAAGCTGGAGAAGGTAGCTGACGGTATTCACATAAAACTTTGGGGCTTGGTTAGGAGTCTGAAAATCAGAGCAATGTTATTTAAAAATAAGCAAAATTATACATTTATTTAAAAAAAACAACTTTATGGGCTATATAAATAGATCATCTACAAAACATTTATGCAAAGAAAAAATGAGTGTATAATGTCCCTTTAAGTGGATGTTGTAAAAGCTCTTAAATATTATGTTGAACCCATAAAAGCTTTAATTCCTTCTTCTCTTTTCTTCATAAATGGAAAGAGTCCACAGCTGCATTCATTATTTTTGGGAATTCAGAACCTGGCCACCAGGAGGAGGCAAAGACACCCCAGCCAAAGCCTTAAATACTCCTCCCACTCCTCCCCCAGTCATTCTTTGCCTTTCATCCCAGGAGGTTGGCAAAGAAGTGTCAGAAGTTTTCGATAGTCTCTTATAGAGGGTAGTACTCTTCGGCATGGGACTGGAGTTTTAAGTAGTCCTCTCAGTGAGAGCCTGGGTGAAAGTTAGAGTCCGGAGATGCAGGGATAGTCTTTCTGCTAAACCATCCCGACTCATATTAACAGCTCCACAAGCAATCAGCGTTGACGAGTTTCACTGCCTGCTTTTTTCTATCAAGTCCATGGCAGAATCGACACTACTATCTGTCACACTTGAAGGGCCGTGTTCCTGTTCCACGGCGTAGATTCCGGTAAGATTGTTTCATTTTACTTTCTTCATGGATGTATTGTAATTACAACTGTTTATCCGAGAAGGGCTACAACCTTTCTGGGATAACTTTAACATAGGGTCTCAGTAATGCTGCTTTTTGTATCTAGGAATTGAGGGTTAATATCTCCTGAGGGGGGTTATTGAACATGATTGTGAATAATGGTTGTTTCCACAGCGCTAAATATACTACGCAAGCTCCTCCTATTTATAAGACTCTCAACCCGATCTTTAGAATGGAACAGTGATATAGGCGTTAAGGGGGAGCGCTAAAATAGCTAAAACAAGCTAAAGAAGCTTAAAGGGACATGAAACCCAATTTTTTTTCTTGCATGATTCAGATAGAGAATACAATTTTAAACAACTTTCTAATTTACTTCTATTATCCAATTTGTTTCATTCTCTTTGTATCATTTGTTGAAGTAGCAGCAATGCACTAATGGTTTCAAACTGAACTCATGGGTGAGCCAATCACAATCAATATATATATGCAGCCACCAATCAATAGCTAGAAACTAGGTTTTCTGCTGCTCATGAGCTTGCCTAGATAAACCTTTCAGCAAAGTATAACAAGAGAAGGAAGCAAATAAAATAATATAAGTAAATTGGAAAGTTGTTTAAAATTCTATTCTCTATCTGAATCACGAAATAAATTTTTTGGGTTTCATGTCCCTTTAAGGTAGGAAGAGAAGGGGGGTATATAAATAAATTAAAATAAAAAGTATTTTGTTCTATACAGAAGATTAAAAACAAAGATAAAAGTAACATTTAGAATAGTGTTGGCTAGTCTTGAAGGAAACATATAAAATTCCAAATAGTGGGTTCAGATATCCCTAGGATTAAAGGGACAGTCTAGTATAAATTAAACTTTCATTATTCAGATAGGACTTTTAATTTTAATCAACTTTCCAATTTACTTTTATCATCAAATTTGCTTTTTTCTCTTGGTATACTTAGTTTAAACTAAACATAGGTAGGCTCATATGCTAATTTCTAAGCCTTTGAGGGCTGCCTCTTATCACAGGCTTTTTAAATCTCTTTTCAACACAAAGAGACAGAAAGTACACGTGGGCCATATAGATAACACTGTGTTCAGGCACAGGGAGTTATTTAAGATCTAGCACAAAACATGCTAAATGCAAGACAAGTAGAAAATAACAAGTCACAGTCATGTGATCAGGGGCTGAAGAAGGTTCCTAGATAAAAGGTAATCACAGAGGTAAAAAGTATATTAATATAACTGTTGTTGTGTTGCAAAACTGGGGAATGGGTAATAAAGGGATTATCTATCTTTTAAAACAATAACCGTTCTATGGTAGACTGTCCCTTTAAACACTATGTATATGGTGATACAATAGGTTCATACAGATATACGGTATAGCAATCTAGGTACTGATATAACAATATAACCATATAAGTGTTAATGCAATGGATGTGTCTCTCTAAGACATTGCGTGATATACAAACACAACACAATACAATGCAATGCAATTGATAAATGAATGAGTGTCCTGAATCCTTATCTTTCGTGATAAGCAAAAAGATAATGTGTGTCCCCAAAGATAGAAACTTTTGGATACACATTTTGGACACTTTCTTTGGGGACACACATTATCTTTTTGCTAATTCATTCATTTATCAATTGCATTGCATTGTATTGTGTTTGTATATCACCCATTGTTGTTTTTTTTTTTTTGTATTTTTATTTAAATTTTTTCGCAAAATTAGATCACTTGTAATGTCTTAGAGAGACACATGCATTGCATTAACACTTATATGGAGGATTCTGATTTTTTGGAGATGGATGTCTCTGATTCAGACTCTACTTCTTGCGAAGAATATGAATTGGCCCGGGTGATACATGCCCATCAGTTATGTTCCGAATGCCATTTTAGAGTGCTCTGTTCCTCAGGATCAGGGAAAGTGGTGCCCACTGAGCAATCCGCCTCTGGGGATTCTATTTCCCACGAGACGAGTTCCCTACCACCAACTCTTACTACGCATGCATGTAACTCAAACGCTACTTATCCTTCTATGGAGTGTGGCCTGTTCCCACCGGAGGTTACTACACGGTTCCGCATGGCCATATCTTTGGCGCTGGCACATCTGCACCTCACCTCCCGGGAGTGTGTTTTACGATATTATCCGTGTTCCGTTAACCGTGGCTCGTCAGGCGTGGGATCGCCTGGTCCAGTTCAGCCCTCCGGGAGAGCAACTGCCCCTGAGGCCTTAGGGGTCAACCTTCGGGGCCGGTGTTTTCTTCTGTCCCGGCGGAGGTATGTTGTGCCTTTTGTTATAGATTGGCGTGCCTTCTTGTTCTACTAAGGCACGTTTTTGGTGCTGCTGGATCCCACTCTTAATGGGTCTGGGAATTCTCAGTCTTATTCTTTGTCTGGCTTGCATGCATAGACATAAGGGGATGAAGTAATCTTCTTATAGTCTTTATTTGTGTATCCTGTTTCCCGTTCTGAGCTTGGAAGTCTCGGGACCCCTGTTGGTCTGGTCCTGCGGGGCTGTCCATTCTTCCTGGGCAATAACCCTACGGGTTGCATTATCTTTTATCTTCATCCGGTGAGGATGATTTTTAATTTGGTCTAAAGCTCAGGTTGTGGTGTGATGTTTCCTTCAGGAACTTTCTGCTCTGGAATGGATTACTGGCGATTTTGTGGTCGCACTGTTTACAAAGGTCTGTCCGACTGTTCTTTATCCCTCCATCTCGGGGGAGACTCTATGTGGCCTTGACAGTGCTGGGGCCCTTGGTTTCAGGCTGGTCCTAACTGGGTACAAATCCTTCTGTCTTTGAGGCCTGGTTCAGACACGTGGCGCCTATTTATGTCCAGTTGGTCTGGTGAGGGCGCCTAGTGATTACAATATGATTTGTGTTGTTTTCTTGTTTTATTTTACAAGCTTTAACTAGCATCCTGAAAGGACTTGAGGGTCCATGGTTGCTTAGGGGCATGGGGGATTGGTTCAGTCCTCATTCGCCTTTCAATCTAGTGGGCCCGGACTCCGTTGAGATCCGCGGCGACATGCATAATCATTTCCGCTTTTTCCGGGAACTAGAGTGTTCCTTCCCGTTGTGGGTTGCATTCTTAGAAAATTTAGGTCCTTCATACCGCTGTTCTTACGGTTTTGCCTTTCATGGTCTCTTTGGAAGTGTCCTTTTAGGACTTGTTCCTTTTAGAGATTCTCTTCCTTTAGGTTGAGACTTTCTGGACTTCGTCCATTTTTTCTGGCAGCTTTGGCCGCTTAATTAGGAAGTGAAGGCCGTGAGGCTCTGTCATCCTTCGGGAGTTAGTCGTCTCCATATCAGGGGCGATAGGCGGTGTTGTCTTTATCCAAGCTATTTGCTTAGGGGATGTTTTTCTGCCTGGGTTCAGGATGCTTTGCATTCTTTTCCCTTGGGTGTGGTCCTAGCCTTTCTTCTACTCTCTTTCGGGTGACTCTGTTCTCGTTATCATTTCCCTTGGGGCCTTTGGGCTCTAGAGAAATTGTGTTACTTTGTCACGGCCTAGCACCTTGTTGGGGGGTGTTGACCTCCGGCTAAGGGTGTTCTCTTCCCTTTGGGCTGGGAATTACGAGTGAGTCCTGTACCCGTTCTCCGGTTTTCCCGGTTCTCATCCCCTGTGAGGTCTGATTGCTTCAGACGGGGTATCTTGTGTTCTCTGGAGGTATCGTTCATTCTAGGACAATTCTGAGTCCAGGGTTCTTGTCTTGGATCCTTCTTGGATGTCTGGAGACTTATGATCCTGTGGACTGTTTCGGGACGACCCAGTTTTTTCAGGGACCCTATGTTGCGACTTAGGGACTAGCTCATTGGGCTTGCAAGCAGGAAGGCCAGAGTCCACATCTACCTTTTGGGTACTGGTTATCAACTTTAAGGCCTGACTTGTCCTTCGGACGGAGTGTGCTCCTCTTCATGGGAAGTTTTTTTCTCTGTTGGGTCAACAGTGGTGTCTGGATGATTTTTTCATTCAGTTCGTGTTTTGATCATACTATGGCTTCATGTCTTGTGGACATATACGCTGTTCTTATCTGTGCCCTTCCCTTTTGAGGGGATAGTTTGTCTTCCTTATGAGCTAGGGGTTCTCTTTGTACTGCCCTGTGTGTAGGAGGTTGGATCAAGTGGCTTATCTCTGTAAGGGGCAGCATCTGCTGCTCTGTGGGCTCTGTTCCACCTGTTGGAATTTGATCTCTTTATGTAGAGACTGTCTAAGAGAGCTGTGACAGGTCTTCCTTTGGATCTATTGCACTTTTCTCTGTTCCAGGTCCCAGGGGGTTCTTCTTGGGAGTGCCTTATTTTGGAGGAGCGGATTGAGTTGGCACCCAAGCTCTGTTGGGGTGGGTGAGTTCCCCCTTTTTTTGCTTTTCATTCCCTGGGGGTTTGTGGTTTGGGTCTTTCTGTCCCCCCTGTCTATCAGACATGTCTGACGCTTGGGCTGGTCCGGTGTTGAAGCAGGATCTGAGATCTGATGCTCTGCTAAATTCGTCCTCGGAGCATTCGAGGTACGGTAAGCCTCTTGAGGTTTCTCCTTTCTCCATTTTCATGATTTGTGGGAAGGACTAGCGGCTCTTAGATAGCCTGCAACGTTATCCGCTGGTTAGTGGATACTTAGCAATCTGAAGGATACTATCTTTAGCTGCTTTCTGCTTGCCCTGCAAGTATTTGTTTCAGAGTCATTTTTAGATGACTGCAGTGTACAGTGTTTTTGCTTCAGGTGTTGTTCGTCAGACCTATCTGAGCTTGCTGCACGAGGTTTTGTTTCTAAATATTTCGGTATTCTGAGCTACCTTTTTGCAACTTGGGGACTTTCATCTTCAGTTGCTTTTTAGAGTGTGGTTGCACTGTGTTGGGGGAAGATCCTCTCTGTTTCAGACTCCCGGCCTTATCCCATGGTTTCTGTTTTTCTGGGGTCTGGGCGTTGCCTCCCCTTGTTTCTATGAGACTGGTGGGTCTCTGTTAGTCTCTCTGATTTGGTGGTTGGACTATTACCTTATTGTTAAGGGGGCCTCATTTTGTTCATCCTACCTGGTTTTCTGAGGTCTGGGCGTTGCCTCCCCTTGTTTCTATGAGACTTGTGGGTCTCTGTTAGTCTGGAGTTCCTTATGCTAGCTGGACAGCTAGCTCAGCATACTAATGCACTGTGGCTACTCTGCACTGTAGCAAACAGAGGGTTGCAAGTCGATCCCCGGCGAGGTCTACTCAGCCTTCATCCTTTCGAGGTTGATATGATGAGCAGCGCCTTGAGTCCTTTAAGGGGGATTAGCCGTGCTTTACAAGTACATTCATGTTTTCTCTGTGTCTTTCCTTCTCTGTGGAAGATTACAGTAGCTTTTTCCCTTTCTTTAGTAAGGGGTGTGTTGTTTGGAGACCGACTGCTGGGCGATGATGTCTCCTGGAGGCTGTTGACTCAGTCGAGTCTAGTTCCTGCGGTCTCTAGCAAGGCTTGTGGATTATTTGCGGGTCAGTGTCCTTGGGTCTTTTCTCTTTTTCAAAGTTGTTCTCCGCTTCGGACGAAGCGGGATTTTGTTGAGTAGGGGTATTCAGGCCTGGTTCCCTCAGAATGGGCCACCTCTTGTACCCTCCCGTTTTTGCATTCAGTGTCCTCTATAGCTTAGGTATTGTTTTCTTAAAAGTAATGAATGCAGCTGTGGACTCTTTCCATTTATGAAGAAAAACATAAATTATGCTTACCTGATAATTTTCTTTTCTTCAGATGGAAAGAGTCCACAGCTTCCCACCCTGTGTTTATGCGGGGCGGCCTTAATTTTTGTTTTTCTGGCACCTTTTAATCCTGATATTTCTTCTACTGTTCATTGTTCCTCGTCAGAATGACTGGGGGATGGGGGGAGTGGGAGGAGTATTTAAGCCTTTGGCTGGGGTGTCTTTGCCTCTCCTGGTGGCCAGGTTCTGAATTTCCAAAAGTAATAAATGCAGCTGTGGACTCTTTCCATCAGAAGAAAATAAAATTATCAGGTAAGCATAATTTATGTTTTTTCAATTTTTTGTCCTTGCAAGGGTCAGAAAGATATGACCGTTTCTTTCGCATCTTGGCTTAAAGTTCCAACCTTAAATAAGTAGTACAGTGTTAGCAATTTGGTCTAATAGACTTACATACATACGTACAGTCCTAAAGAATCTTGCTTAAACTATACACTATAATAACCTTTAATATAAAAATAAAATGAAACATATGTTAAAGGACCAGTCAACACAGTAGATTTGCATAATCAACCAATGTAAGATAACAAGACAATGCAATAGCACTTAGTCTGACCTTCAAATGAATAGTAGTTTTTTTTTTTATGACAATTTTTTAAAATTATGTCTATTTCTTTCATGTAAGTTGCAAGAGTCCATGAGCTAGGGACGTATGGGATATACATTCCTACTAGGGGGGAGCAAAGCTTCCCAAACCTCAAAATGCCTATAAATACACCTCCCACCTCACTCACACCTTAGTTTTACAAACTTTGCCTCCTATGGAGGTGGTGAAGCAAGTTGGGCTTGATTTATCTGATATTAAATCTTTATTTTTAGCCATTTTTACTAGAAGAGTTTTATGGCTTAAATCACTGATATGGTGTTTATATTTAGATTACTATTTTATTATTTTAGGATAGTAATTTTTAAAGGTTTTCTATTGGATTTTATTACCTCCTCTATTACTGGGGGAAAGGGTGTCTTTTCTGTCCCAAGTTTAGAAATCTAAGGGTAATTTTTTTAAAACTTCTAATTGTTTTTTTCATTCCCCCCTAAGGCCTCTGGCTCTGATTTAGATTTTTTTTCTGAATTTGATTAAATTCCTAGCCTAATTAAACTAATTTCAGCCCCTAAGACTGCATGAAGGTGCAGTCTTTTATTCAGTTCTACTGGTTGTGGTGGTTGTGGTGGTGGTGGTGGTGGTGGGGGGGGGGGGTTGGTAGCTTGTTATTATTTCAACACTTTTGGACAGTTTCTGTTCAAATCAGTGGGTTCAGAATATTATTTCTCCTGTTAAGTGTAGTCAGTCCACGGGTCATCCATTACTTGGGATTATTACTCCTCCCTAACAGGAAGTGCAAGAGGATCACCCAAGCAGAGCTGCTATATAGCTCCTCCCCTCTACGTCATATCCAGTCATTCTCTTGCACCTAACTAAAGATAGGACGTGTGAGAGGACTGTGGTGTGCTAAACTTAGTTTTTATTTCTTCAATCAAAAGTTTATTTTAAACGGCACCGGAGTGTGTTGTTTGTTCTCAGGCAGCATTAGAAGAAGAATCTGCCTGAGTTTTTCTATGATCTTAGCGGTCGTAACTAAGATCCACTTGCTGTACCTCGGCCATTCTGAGGAGTGAGGTAACTTCAGAACAGGGGATAGCATGCAGGGCCCACCTGCAAGGAGGTATGTGCAGTAAATTATTTTCTAAGGAATGGAATTGACTGAGAAAATACTGCTAATACCGATGTAATGTAAGTGCAGCCTTAAATGCAGTAGTAGCGACTGGTATCAGGCTGATATGTATGTATGTATACTCTGAGGTATTTCTGGGGAATGGAATTTCACTAAGAAAATACTGTCAATATTAAAGTAATATTTGAGCCTGCACTGCAGTGAAAGCGACTAGCAGCAGGCTTATTAATAACACTTCATAATTTTCAATTTTAAAATGTTTACTGGCATGTTAATCGTTTTTTTCTGAGGTACTTGGTGATAAAACTTTATGGGCATGATTTTTACCACATGGCTGTCGTTTTTTTCTGAATAAAAACAGTTTACTGAGCTTCCCCACTGTTGTAATATGAGTGGGAGGGGCCTATTTTAGCGCTTTATTGCGCAGTAAAAATTTAGTCACAGTCTTCCTATTTCTTCCTCCATGATCCAGGACGTCTCTACAGAGCCCAGGGGTCTCCAAAACTAGTTTTGAGGGAGGTAATCAGTCACAGCAGACCTGTGACAGTGTGTTTGACTGTGATAAAAACGTTTATTATTTCAACTGTTATCCGTTTTGGGTATTAAAGTGAATGTCAATTTTTTAAGTTCAGAAAGTATGATTATATAGCTAATAAGTATATTAATTGAACCGTAACTTTCATTTTGCCATAAGATGTATAATAAAAGTTTTATATACATTTGCAAATATCGATATTTGTGTATACCTGCTCCTCCCACTCTCAACTTCCTTATTATGTTCAATATTACGTATACAGCGGTCCCACCCGCTGTTTACGTAGTGGCAATGCGCGCTCCCGTCTCTGCTCAACACTGCGCATGCGTCAAACCCCGATTCCGCTGTCACTCAACATAGTATTCAGTGAATGAATACATTCACTGAATACTATCGTTGGCTATAGAAGCAAAGCATCTCCTCCGAATTACCGTAATATTCAGAAGCTTCTTGTGTAAAAAATACGATTTTAAGTATAGCTTGAAACGTCTTTTTTGCAATCATTACGTTTATAAATCTTTCTAAATTTGGAACAATAATTCAACATGATATTTTACAATATAATCTAATAGATATACGGAGCCCATTTCAAAATATACTTATCGGGCACTATAATATTTGTAGAATGGATGAAGTCCGTGAAGTATTCAAATGAGCATGCGCAAAATGTGAACGAGCTTCATATAAGATGATCGAAAGAGCTGTCAAACGCAAGCGCAATACAGACGCATGACGACATATAAAGGGGGTGGGTCCCCCCGTGGTTAATAACGTTATTGGTTGTAAGGAGCGTGACTAAAAATGACAATGATGAATCGAAAATGCCGGGCGGAGGATACGGATGACGGGGGGAAAGGATATAAAGATTAAAAATGATGGTAAATACGATGTTTAAAAAAAAAATCATGAATTAAACTCATGTTATTTAAACCTAACTGTTACGCAGAACTATAGCAAACTACCTGAGTTTACATTCACTTTAAGGGGTTAATCATCTTTTTGCTGGTGGGTGCAATCCTCTGCTAACTTTATACATTTTCTGTTAAAATTTGGTTGTTTTAACATATTTGGTTCATTGTTAATTCAACTGTGTCACATTTTTATGTTTCTTAAAGGCGCAGTAGCGTTTTTTATATAGCTTGTAAATTTATTTAAAAGTTTTTTCCAAGCTTGCTAGTGTTATTGCTAGTCTGTTTAAACATGTCTGACACAGATGAATCTGTTTGTTCACTATGTTTAAAGGCCAATGTGGAGCCCAATAGAAATTTGTGCACTCAATGTATAGATGTTACTTTGAATAAAAGTCAAACTTTATATGTTAAAAAAATATCACCAGACAACGAGGGGGAAGTTATGCCGACTAACTCTCCTCACGTGTCAGTACCTTCGCCTCCCCCTCAGGAGGTGCGTGATATTGTGGCGCCAAGTACATCAGGGCGGCCCATACAAATCACTTTGCAAGACATGGCTAATGTTATGACTGAAGTACTATCTAAATTGCCAGAATTAAGAGGTAAACGCGATCACTCTGGGGTAAGAACAGAGTGCGCTGATAATAGTAGAGCCATGTCTGATACTGCGTCACAATTTGCAGAACATGAGGATGGAGAGCTTCATTCTGTGGGTGACGGATCTGATCCAAGTAAACTGGATTCAGAGATTTCAAATTTTAAATTTAAGCTTGAGAACCTCCGTGTATTACTAGGGGAGGTATTAGCGGCTCTGAATGATTGTAACACGGTTGCAATTCCAGAGAAAGTATGTAGGCTGGATAAATATTTTGCGGTACCGGCGTGTACTGACGTTTTTCCTATACCTAAAAGGCTTACAGAAATTGTTAACAAGGAGTGGGATAGACCCGGTGTGCCCTTTTCACCCCCTCCTATATTTTAGAAAAATGTTTCCAATAGACGCCACCACACGGGACCTATGGCAGACGGTCCCTAAGGTGGAGGGAGCAGTTTCTACTCTGGCTAAGCGCACCACTATCCCGGTGGAGGATAGCTGTGCTTTTTCAGATCCAATGGATAAAAAGTTAGAGGGTTACCTTAAGAAAATGTTTGTTCAGCAAGGTTTTATATTACAACCCCTTGCATGCATCGCGCCTGTCACTGCTGCGGCGGCATTCTGGTTTGAGTCTCTGGAAGAGACCCTTAGCACAGCTCCATTGGATGAGATTATGAACAAGCTTAAAGCCCTTAAGCTAGCTAATTCATTTATTTCTGATGCCGTAGTACACTTAACCAAACTTACGGCTAAGAACTCCGGATTCGCCATTCAAGCGCGCAGAGCGCTGTGGCTTAAATCCTGGTCAGCTGATGTGACTTCTAAATCTAAATTGCTTAATATTCCTTTCAAAGGGCAGACATTATTCGGGCCCGGCTTGAAAGAAATTATCGCTGACATTACTGGAGGTAAGGGCCATGCCCTGCCTCAAGACAGGGCCAAACCAAAGGCTAAACAGTCTAATTTTCGTGCCTTTCGTAACTTCAAGGCAGGAGCAGCATCAACTTCCTCCACTCCAAGACAGGAAGGAACTGTTACTCGCTACAGACAGGGCTGGAAACCTAACCAGTCCTGGAACAAGGGCAAGCAGGCCAGAAAACCTGCTGCTGCCCCTAAGACAGCATGAAGTGAGGGCCCCCGATCCGGAAACGGATATAGTAGGGGGCAGACTTTCTCTCTTTGCCCAGGCTTGGGCAAGAGATGTCCAGGATCCCTGGGCGTTGGAAATCATATCTCAGGGATATCTTCTGGACTTCAAAGCTTCTCCTCCACAAGGGAGATTTCATCTTTCAAGGTTATCAGCAAACCAGATAAAAAAAGAGGCGTTTCTACGCTGTGTACAAGACCGCTTACTAATGGGAGTGATCCACCCAGTTCCGCGGTCGGAACACGGGCAAGGATTCTATTCAAATCTGTTTGTGGTTCCCAAAAAAGAGGGAACCTTCAGACCAATCTTGGACGTAAAGATCCTAAACAAATTCCTAAGAGTTCCATCGTTCAAAATGGAAACTATTCGAACCATCTTACCCATGATCCAAGAGGGTCAGTACATGACCACAGTGGATTTAAAGGATGCCTACCTTCACATACCGATTCACAAGGATCATTACCGGTATCTAAGATTTGCCTTCCTAAACAGGCATTACCAGTTTGTAGCTCTTCCCTTCGGGTTAGCTACGGCTCCAAGAATCTTTACAAAGGTTCTGGGCTCTCTTCTGGCGATACTAAGACCGCGAGGCATAGCGGTAGCTCCGTACCTAGACGACATTCTGATACAAGCGTCAAGTTTCCAATCTGCCAAGTCTCATACAGAGTTAGTTCTGGCATTTCTAAGGTCGCATGGGTGGAAGGTGAACGTAGAAAAGAGTTTTCTATTGCCACTCACAAGAGTTCCCTTTCTAGGGACTCCTATAGATTCTGTAGAAATGAAAATTTACCTGACGGAGGACAGGTTATCAAAACTTCTAAATGCTTGCCGTGTCCTTCATTCCATTCAACACCCGTCAGTGGCTCAGTGCATGGAGGTAATCGGCTTAATGGTAGCGGCAATGGACATAGTACCATTTGCGCGCCTGCATCTCAGACCGCTGCAATTGTGCATGCTAAGTCAGTGGAATGGGGATTACTCAGATTTGTCCCCTCTGCTAAATCTGGATCAAGAGACCAGAGATTCTCTTCTATGGTGGCTTTCTCGGCCACATCTGTCCAAGGGGATGCCCTTCCGCAGGCCAGATTGGACGATTGTAACAATAGACGCCAGCCTTCTAGGTTGGGGCGCAGTCTGGAATCCCCTGAAGGCTCAGGGATCATGGACTCAGGAGGAGAGACTCCTTCCAATAAACATTCTGGAATTAAGAGCAATTTTCAATGCTCTTCTGGCTTGGCCTCAGTTAGCAACTCTGAGGTTCATCAGGTTTCAGTCGGACAACATCACGACTGTGGCTTACATCAACCATCAAGGAGGAACAAGGAGTTCCCTAGCGATGATGGAAGTCTCAAAGATAATTCGCTGGGCAGAGTCTCACTCTTGCCACCTGTCAGCGATCTACATCCCAGGCGTGGAGAACTGGGAGGCGGATTTTCTAAGTCGCCAGACCTTTCATCCGGGGGAGTGGGAACTTCATCCGGAGGTGTTTGCCCAACTGCTTCATCATTGGGGCAAACCAGATCTGGATCTCATGGCGTCTCGCCAGAACGCCAAGCTTCCTTGTTACGGATCCAGGTCCAGGGACCCGGGAGCGGTGCTGATAGATACTCTGACAGCACCTTGGGTCTTCAACATGGCTTATGTGTTTCCACCTTTCCCGATGCTTCCTCGATTGATTGCCAGGATCAAACAGGAGAGAGCATCTGTGATTCTAATAGCGCCTGCGTGGCCACGCAGGACCTGGTATGCAGATCTAGTGGACATGTCGTCCTGTTCTTCCCTGTTTGTCGTTTATTCTGGACAGAGGAGAGGTCAAAAAGCTTCGGCTACCTCTCTCTCTTTTTGGCTTCGTAGCATAATACATTTAGCCTATGAGACTGCTGGACAGCAGCCTCCTGAAAGGATTACAGCTCATTCTACTAGAGCTGTGGCTTCCACTTGGGCCTTTAAGAATGAGGCCTCTGTTGAACAGATTTGCAAGGCTGCAACTTGGTCTTCACTTCACACTTTTTCAAAATTTTACAAATTTGACACTTTTGCTTCTTCGGAGTCTTTTTTTGGGAGAAAGGTTCTACAGGCAGTGGTTCCTTCCGTGTAAAGATCCTGCCTGTCCCTCCCGTCATCCGTGTACTTTTAGCTTTGGTATTGGTATCCCATAAGTAATGGATGACCCGTGGACTGACTACACTTAACAGGAGAAAATATAATTTATGCTTACCTGATAAATTCATTTCTCCTGTAGTGTAGTCAGTCCACGGCCCGCCCTGTTTTTACGGCAGGTCTAAATTTTAATTAAACTCCAGTCACCACTGCACCCTATAGTTTCTCCTTTCTCGTATGGTTTCGGTCGAATGACTGGATATGACGTAGAGGGGAGGAGCTATATAGCAGCTCTGCTTGGGTGATCCTCTTGTACTTCCTGTTAGGGAGGAGTAATAATCCCATAAGTAATGGATGACCCGTGGACTGACTACACTACAGGAGAAATGAATTTATCAGGTAAGCATAAATTATATTTTTTCTCAGAAGTATTGTTTCAGAATAAAAACCTCCCATAGGAAGATTATTTTCCATGTCATAACAAACTCGGTGAAAGCTCAGGTTTTTCTGAAATGTGTTTCAGATTTAGAGTTTTCAAGGGTGATGGTTCCAGTCCCTCTGCAGGAACGGAGTTTTGGGTTTCTATTCAAATCTATTCTTTGTCCTAAAGAAAAAACATCCTATTCTGGATGTGACATTTTTATATCGTTTTGTAAGAGTCCCAGCTTTCAAAATTGTGACTATAGGGACTATTCTGCCTTTCTGTTTAGCAAGGTTACTTCATGTCCACAATAGACTTACAGGACGCTTATTTTCTATTTTTTTCAGACTACTATTGTTTTCTGACATTCTTTTTTCTAGATAAGCATTACCAATTTGTCGCCTGTCCTTTTGGGCAAGCGACAGCTCAGAGATTCTTTTCAAAGATTTTTGGTGCACTTCTATCTGTATTCAGAGAGCAGGGTATTGTGTTGTTTCTTTATTTGGATGATATTTGGTACAAGCTTTAATCTTTTCATTCAGCAGAATCTCACTTGAAACAACTAGTGTGGTTTCTTTAAGACATGGTTGGACAATCAATTTACAATAGTATTTCTTGATTCCTTAGACAAGGGTCACCTTTTTAGGTTTCCAGATAGATTTTGGTATCTATGGTTCTTTCTCTGTTAGACTAGAGATGAATGAAGTTAATTGTAGTTTGTCTAAAATCTTCAGTCTCTATTATTTCCTTCAGTGGTTATGTGCATGGAAGTTTTAGGTCTCATGACGGTAGCATCAGGTACGATCCTCTTTGCTCTTTTTCGTTTGAGTCCTCTATAGCTTTGCATGTTGCACCATAGGTGCAGGGATTATTTTCAGTTATCACAACTTCTATACTTAAATCCCAACACTCTTTTCTCTCTGATTTGGTGGTTGGACTATCACCTTATTGTTAAGGGGCCTCATTTTGTTCATCCTACCTGGTCTGTATTCTCAACAGATGCAAGTTTTTCAGGTGGGGGAGCTGTCTGAGAGTCTCTGACAGCATTAGGGGTTTGAAAACCAGGGGGTGAGGTTAACAAATAATATTTTTGAACTCCATGGTATTTTCAGGGCTCTTCAGGTGTGGTCTCTATTGAAGAGACAACTTTTACATTTGTTTTTAAACAGACAATATCACAACAGTGGCAAATGTCTATCATTAAGGAGGGACTCACACTTCTTATGTATTTCTGATAGCACCAGCTTCTCAGGTTTCGGTATGCGGACCTTGTCAGAATGTCCAGTTGCCAGCCTTGGCCACTTCCTTTAAGGCCAGACCTTTTGTTTCAGGGGCCGGTTTTTCCATCAGGATCTCAAATCTCTACATTTGAAGGCATGGAAATTATAGAAATAGAGGTTTCTCTGACTCGGTTATTAGCTCTATGATACAGGCTTGTAAGTCTGTCTCTAGGAGAATTTATTTTCGGGTTTGGAAAATCTATATTTCATGATGTTCAACTCATAGTTATTCTTAGCATTCTCTTAGAATTCCTAGGATTTTACAGTTTCTTCAGGATAGTTTGGATAAGGTTTGTCTGCAAATACTTTAAAAGGACACGTTTCTGCTCTTTCTGTTTTATTTCATAGAAAGATTGCTAAACTTCCTGATATTCTCTGTTTTGTTAAGGCTTTGATTTATATTAAACCTTTTTTAATATATTTCTCCTCCTTGGAGTCTCGATTTTGGTTTTGAAGACTTTACAAGCTCCTCTCTTTTGAGCCTATGCATTCTCTGGACATTAAATTACTTTCTTGGAAAGTGTTATTTATTTTGGCTATCTCTTCTGTTTGAAGAGTTTCTGTATTTTCTGCTCTCTTTTGTGAGTCTCTTTATCTGATTTTCCATAAAGATTAAGCTGTTTTGGGTCTTTATTTAAAATTTTGCCTAAAGTTGTGAATTCTAACAAACATCAATAGGGAAATTGTTCCTTTTTTGTGTCCTAATCCTAAGAATACTCTTGAAGGGTCTTTACTTTCTTTGGATGTGGTAAGGTCTTTCATATATTATGCTGAAGCTACTTAAGATTTTAGAAATACTTCTAGTATATTTGTTATTTTTCTGGCTCCAGGAAAGGTCAGAAAGCCTCTGTTATTTCTCTGGGGTTTTTTTTAAGACTTTAGATTTACAAAGCTTATCTGGAAGCGGGGCAGTCTCCGCCTCAGAGAATTACAGCTCATTCTACTAAATCATTTGCCACTTTTTGGGCTCTCAAGAATGAAGCTTCAGTTAATCAAATTTGCAAAGCAGCAAATTGGTCTTCTTTGAATACCTTTTTTTTTAAAAAAATGTTTACCTTTTTTTGTGTTTGCTTCTTTGGAAGCAGCCTTTGGTAGAAAGGTTCTTCGGGCAGTTGTCTCAGCTTGATTCTAATGCCTTTGATTTGAGTTTTTTTTTTTTTTTTTTTTTTTAAGAAAACAATTATTTTTTTAGATTTAATTTCTCAGCGGCGATATCGGTTTTTATTTTATCCCTCCCTCTCTAGTGACTCTGTGGATTTCCACAGCTCATGGACTCTTGCCACTTACATGAAAGAAAACATAATTTATGTAAGAACTTACCTGATAAATTCATTTCTTTCATAGTGGCAAGAGTCCATGAGACCCACCCTATTTTTTGTGGTTATTATTTTTTTTTGTATAAAACTCATTATTTTTTCTAGTTCCTATTTTTGTATGCTTTGTACTTCTTTTTATACATCTCACTTTTTGGCTATTCGTTAAACTAAGGTCTGAGTGAGGTGGGAGGTGTATTTATAGACATTTTGAGGTTTGGGAAACTTTGCCCCCTCCTGATAGGAATGTATATCCCATACGTCACTAGCTCATGGACTCTTGCCACTATGAAAAAAATGAATTTATCAGGTAAGTTCTTAAATAAATTATGTTTTCCACTCCCCCTGTACAATGTGACAGCCGTCAGCCAATCACAAATGCATACACGTACCATGTGACAGCCATCAGCCAATCACAAATGCATATATGCTTATTCTGTGAATTCTTGCACATGCTCAGTAGGAGCTGGTGACTCAAAAAGTTTAAAAGACTGTGCACATTTTTTTAATGGAAGTAAATTAGAAAGTTGTTTAAAATTGCTGCTCTATCTGAATAATAAAAGTTTTTAATTTTGACTTAAGTGTCCCTTTAAATACTTAACCTCAATAACAAATTTTGATCTACTATGTCCAACTGAAATAAACGGCATTGAGAAGAAAACCGATTGGCTTTAAGTTATATTTAACTATTCTTTTTAACTAAAATTGGGATCTTAGTCACACAATATGGCCATATTTTGCTTAGCCAGTCACCACTTACAAGGTGCCCCAATATAGACTGGTCCTAACACTACAGTCCTTTTGCCACAGCGGGCTGAATCATTACTGCTTTTACTCTTCATAATAGAATGAGACTCCCTAGCTTAATATTCACAACTCCATTACACTGTCATGAGCACACCTGAGCTTGGGTGGGGTGCTTAAACCAATGGGAGATGGTCAGTCTCCCTGATTATGTTAAATACAGATACAAAATGTGTTTTTTAGCACACCTTACAAAAAATTATATACACATCTTTGGGAGTGCTGCCAATATGACCCAGTAATTACACAAACAAAAAGGTATCGGCGCACATCCATTTTCAAAAGCACAACATATTTTTTGAACTGCTACAAAAAAATGCCTGCAAACAACATCAAGAGACAACTATTCTTTTTAAATAAAATTGAGATTTTAGTCACGCAATATGGCCATATTTTGCTTAGCCAGTCACCACTTACAAGGTGCTCCAATATAGACTGGTCCTAACACTACAGTCCATTTGACACAGAGGGCTGAATCTTTGTAAGGTGTGCTAAAAAACAAATATTGTATCTGTATTTAAAAATGATCAGAGAGACTGACCATCTCCCATTGGTTTAAGCACCCCATCCAAGCTCAGGTGTGCTCATGACAGTGTAATGGAGTTGTGAATATTAAGCTAGGGAGTCTCATTCTATTATGAAGGGTAAAGGCAGGAATGATTCAGCCCTCTGTGGCAAAAGGACTGTAGTGTTAGGACCAGTCTATATTGGGGCACCTTGTAAGTGGTGACTGGCTAAATAAAATATGGCCATATTGTGTGACTGAGAGAGAGAGAAGTTCCCTTAAATGTTTTGTATATGTCTAGGGTGATTACATAGGCCTGTGCACCCTTCCCTTGTTGCCAGTTTGTTTGGATTTGAAAGCTTGCATTGTGTGGCTGTTTTAGGGTCCCAGGTATTGTATGTGGGTGTGTGTATGTATATATATATATATATATATATATATATATATATATATATATATATATATATATATATATATATATATATATATATATATATATATATATATATATATATATATATATATATATATATAATGTGTGTGTGTGTGTGTGTGTATATATGTATATATATATATATATATATATATATATATGCACTAGTGTATAGTTTAGCAGTAAATAGTAGAATAATGCTCACCTTATTTAACCTCAAACCTGGGAGGTATGTTAAATGCGTGGAGGGGATTTTATCCCTATCTGTGTTAAAGATGTAATCACCTCTTCAGCTGGTCAAAGTATGGTATTTCTTTCCTTCAATAGCCTCTTGGGGTATGGTATTTGTTAGCTTTTCTTCTGTGGGGTATGGTAAGAAATTTCTTGGAGATGGAACTTATAACTTCTCCTTTGTAGAGCTTGGTAAAACTCTCTTTTTTTTGTAAATGAGGAATAAATACTTCTAGGTGTTTTTTATAAAAACTCCTTTATTTGGCACAAATCAAAACACAAACAACATGTTTGTGTAATTTTACATTAAAATCTATTTTGTGGTTAATGCCCCCCAAATAGTATTTATATTACTGTCCCTTTTTTTACCAAATAGAGCTGGGCTTTCAAGTGTCCAAAGAAGAACAGAGTATGCGTTGCAGGCTTGTACTCAGTGTTGTCTGCACTGTGCCCCAAAAAATAGTTGATTTCAGGTGGTTAATAAAAACGGAACAAGAGAACGATTCTCACTGGAAAATTATACCTGGAAATGTCCTTAATGTGTCCAGATTAGTGTCCTTTAAAGTGGATGTCTTAGGATGTTAATTCTGTCAGTGACAGAGTCCGTGCTTGAACTGTGCTGTACTGGAAATGATGGTCTCGCCGGACCGGAAGTGACGACAGAGATGGGTGTGCCCTTACGCGTTTCGTGAACTACGTTCAATTTCAGGTCATAAGCTACTAGCCAGGCCAAAATGTTACTCACCACTTCTGATCATACCCACTACCTGCCCTCACAACACCCACTACTGCACCCCCTCTTTGCATATGTTTAGCCATTGTAAAACATATTATTGTGCAGTCAATTTTTCTTTTCTTTTTTTCAAACAAGGTTTATTTAGACAAATATATGTATACAGTACATTGGAAATAAAATAGGTTGTCAGTGTTATAACATTTGGGGATTAATTCAAGGCTGTTCGATTTGTCCATGAATGTGGGATTTCTAGATAGAATAAAATATAAATCCAAATTGATTGCATCTGCACATAGTATTTAGAGTTGGCACTCTATGTTAGGGAAAATCAACAGAATGTCCCATAGCCCTATTTGTTATAGTCTGTCGGTGGGCTTGTGGTTTTAATCAATTACAGTAAAATACATATATATTAAGGAAAAGAAAGAAAGAAAAAAAGTGAAAAGGTACATGTTGAGTGGCTATCTGAGGTATATACTTTGGTTCTGTGGCTTAGGGAAGGCAGAAATCTAATTTTGAGTAGTATAGTTGTGTTTGGATTTAGTAGGGATGTAGAAGTGGTTGTTCATCATTTAACAAGCTTTGGGCTTACTCCAAGTGGGTTCATGAGGATTGTGGCGTTTGGTCGTCAGCCGTGGGAGAAGGCTGTGTATCGTGTAAAGGTTCCTCCCTTTATAGTTTTACCGCACAGTAAAAGTCTTTGCGGTTGGTCTGTTGGTAGTGGTATTTTTCAAGCGTTGGTAACCATGTAATATGTTGCCTCTAGCTTTGTATAGTAGGTGCCAGTATTTTTTTTCCAAAGCCTAGGGATTAATTGTCTAGCTCCACTGACCACAAGGTACATTAACGTTTGTTTATATTTGCACTTAATCGTTGGATGTTTATTGAGCAAAATATCAAGGGATCAAAGAGGTTCTTTTGTGACAAAATGTGCTCAATTTCCCTATGGACCTACTGCCAGTATGGTTTCAAGATTGGACAATCCCACCATATGTGTGCAAGGGTTCTCTTCTGTCTACAGCCCCTCCAGCAATTGGGGTCTGTGTGTTGGTATATTTTAGCTATCCTATTTGGGTGGAGGTACCATCTGCACAGGATTTTCATGTTTGTTTCAGTTATATTCATAGAGGAGGGTGATTTTCCCATTTGCTTAAAGGTAGTGCCAAAATTGAAAGTTGTAGTTAGTTCTCCCATGCCTTTGTGTAAGCTGGGAGTTTTGCAGAGTGTATGTCTCAGTATTTTGTATATCACTGATAGGTTACCTCCTTGTAGGTTTGTGTGTTGCACAGAGGGTTTAATGGGTTTAAGGATCTAGTTAGGCTTTGCTTATTTCTGTTTTTGTTTATAAAATGGGAAAGTTGTAGATATTGGAACCATCTGTTAAAGTAAGAGATGTTTTTATCTATTAGAATTGTTTTTGTTAGGAGTTTACTGTTGTCTAAACTGTATAACATGTAAGGTATGTATGAATGTTAGTAAGGTCCCAGGTGGTTTTGTTTTGGTGTATTGGGAGTTCGGGGTTCTGTAGTAGTGGGGTTAGGGGTGCTAGGATTATTGATATACGTCCTTGTTTTGAACTTAAGCTACCCCATGTGGTAAAGTGTCTTGAATTAATGCGGGAATAGGCGTTGGTAGCTGTCAGTGTTTGTTTAGCCAACAGGATCCGCTGAGGCCTGGGTAAATGACTAGGTCATGTTCAAGTGTTACCCATTCCTTGCTATCTATGTTTTTACTCCAATCAATTATTTTAAAGAGTTGCAAGGCTTGCTTGTAGTATATTATACTTGGTAAACCTATGCCTCCATTGTATCTGTTCCTATACATGGTGTTTTTCGAAATTCGGGTGTTTTACCTCCCCATTTAAATGAGTTAGCGGTCTTCTGAATCACGGTCATAAAGGAGGGAGGTAATTGTATATCTGCTGTCTGGAAGAGATATAGAAAACGGGGGAGGATACTCATTTTGTAAGCCATGATAGGTGTTTGTGTTTCCAGCTGAGTAAATAATTTTTTGTGGCTTTGCATACATTTTGGAAATTAAGTGTGAAAAGTGTGCCAGGATTTTTAGCTATGTGAATCCCTAGGTATTTTAAAGAGGTGTGTTGTGGTTTAAACCTGTGTTCTAATTGTAACTGGTGTATTGCTTGCTCAGTTAATTCTACTCCTAGGAACTCTGATTTGCTGGTGTTGACCTTAAACTTTGATAATTCGCTGTATTTATCTATTTCTGACATTAGGGCTTGGAGGGATGATTGTGGAGTAGTCAGTGTAAGTAGGAGATTGTCGACTTAAAGAGCCATCTTATATTGTGTTTGACCTACTTGTATTCCTTGGATATATTTGTTTAATCTGATGTTGGTGGATAGGACCTCCATGGCGAGAACTAACAGAAGTGGGGAGAGCTGGCATCCCTGTCGTGTACCGTTACGGATTGGGAAGGGGTTTGAGAGGGAGTCGTTTAACCTAATCCGAGCTTTTGGTGTGTTATATAAAGCAAGATTTTTCTATAAAGGCTGTGCTAAAACCAAATATAAGCATTGTGCCGCACAGGAATTGCCAGTCGATCCTATCCAACGCTTTTTCAGCATCGATGGTCAGGAATATTGAAGGGTTTTTATGTGTGTGTATATTCTAGTAGGTTGAAGACCTTAAGTGTATTGTCTCTTGCCTTTCTGTGGGGAACAAAACCCACCTGATTAAGGTGCATCAATTTGGGTAATAACTTATTGAGTCTAGATGCTAGTATTTTTGCGTGGATCTTGATGTCTACGTTCAAAAGGCAGATAGGGTGAAAGTAGGAAGGGGTATCTGGGGCTTTGCCTGGTTTCGGTATTACCGAAATGTGTGCTTCTAACATGAAAGGCGGAAATGGATATTGCCGGTTTGTTCTATTAAATATTGAGCACACGTGTGACATTAAATTGGGGCAAGCTTCTTATAATATTGGACAGTAAAACCATCTGGGCCAGGACTCTTCCCTACTGGTAGTTGTTTTATAGCTGCAGATATTTTAGCAGGGGTAATTGGAGTGTCCAGTTCTTGTGCTTGGGGTTTTGTCAATTGGGGCAAGGGAATTTCCTGTAGGCACTGCATGTTTTCTGTTTCCGTATGGGTTGCTTGGATGGTGTTTAAGTTTTATAGTTTTGAGTAATACAATGTAAATTGTGAAATGACATCTGATGTGGAATGTACCTTTTTGTTGATTGGTGTTTTCAGTTTGTGAACAAAGTTTCTAAGCTTTTTGAGTTTAAGGGCTCTAGATAGCAGTTTCCTGTTGGTTTGTCAATATATAGTCGATCCTGCTATAGGATATGTGCGGGGAGGAAAAGAAAGTATAATCCTTTTTGGTAGGGTGCACAAATCTCCATGAGTCGTATAAATTCTGGTCCCGTATAATTTTCCAGAGCTGTCTAACCATGCTTTTAGATTTTGCGGAATATGGGTTTGCGCTGTCAATGGTAGGTTGGAAAGGAAATGTTAAAATCACCACCAATGAATATTGCTCCTTTGGAGAGATCTAAAATTTGATTAAATATATATTTCTTTTAAACGGTAATTGTTTTACGTTGTGGGCGTATATAATAAACAGTGTGACTGGTGAACCATATAGCAGTCCAAATACACTTATTAATCTGCCTCCTGTGTCGGTATTTGTAAGTGTGTGAATGGGATGTGTTTGCTAATAAGGATGCTTACACCGTTTTTCTTGTGGTCAGAGGAGCTGTGGAAGTGCACCTTTCTTTCTGTGGAGGTCTGTTAGTGCTATCAATCTTTTTTGTGGGGAGTTAAAGCCTTTTACATTCTGAGTGATGAATGGGATTTGCTTGTCTAAGGGTGCTATTTAACTGTATTATAGTGTATGTTTGAATGGTGTTCTACCTTCCCGTATGTGAGCATTCCCTGTACATATACCTTAGGATGAAAAAAGAATGGGCATGACAAGAACAGCAACAATAAGCAATAAACTGAATTAACCTTATCTATGAGAGATCGCCGGAAGGCGTTAGATAAAAACATTGTAAAAAAATTCAAGGGTGTAAGTCTCAGTAGTCTTGCTTATTTAAGCAAACGGAGGTGGCAACCAGCTCCTAAGATTATGTCTACTTACACAGTTAAACATTGACTGCTAATAGTAACAGAAATTATCTCAAGGCTTTTACCATGGATAATGGTAAACAAAAAATGTAGGGAGAGAACCTAAACTAAACATTTTGAAATACCTCACTGATGTGTTCATACTGTAATGTCCGCTTTGTGGCAGGCATAGTTAATGTGTCTTGAGGTCAGCAAAGAGTCCACTGTCAAGAGCCATTGTAGGTAGCCATTATAGCAGGCTCCTAATTGAATCAGAGAATGGTAAACAGCAGAGGTGACTGGTTAATGTCTCTCTTAAGCAGTTCATGTTGCTTCTGTCATCTGTTGTCTCGTATGCACCTCATATGGTGATAAAGGATGGTTCTTTTAAGGGATGATGACTGCAGTGGTTGCGGCTTCCTTTTGAAGGTTGGGTAGGCTTGCTGCCACTGTCTTGGGCTTGGCGGGGTTTCTTGTGGTCTGGAGGACCTTGAACAGTAGTGGTTGAGGAACCGTCTGGGGGATCCAGATCCAGAGTTCTGCCAAAATCTGTCACATTTGCTGGAGCTTTGCATGTGAGATTTTTGTTTTTGTGCAGTACATATAGTTGGAAAGGGAAACCCCATCTATATAATATTCTCTTTTGTCTGAGCAAGGTTGTTAGGGGGTTCAGTTCTCGATGCCTCTGTAGCGTACGAGGGGAGAGGTCTGCAAAGAATTGAAGTACATTGCCCCTGAAGTGTACTGGCTGGTTTCTCTTTGACAGGTTCAGTAGCTCTTCCTTGTCTCTGAATTGTCGAAACTTGATAATGATTTCCAGAGGAGGGGCCATATCTGGGAGTTTGGGTCTTAGTGCTCTGTGCGTTCTATCCCATAGTATATTTTCCGTTGCAGAGGGTCCCTTTAGCTGGTATATATGTGGGCAATTCCTTCTGTAGGGTTGACTCAGGGATTCCTATGATCCTCATGTTTTTTCTCTGGGTCCTGTTTTCCAGGTCCTCTATTTTGTCATGCAATGTGTCTGAGACTTGTCTGGTGTGCAGTTGGTTAACGTCTTCCTGCATGGTGTCTGAATTGTCCTTGAGAGCCTCCACCATAAACCCTAGTGTGTGTATATCCTGCTTCAGCTCTGCTAGCTCCTCTTTTATGTAAGATCTGATAATCTCTACTATGTCTTGTTTAGATGCTAGCGACGTTAGCAGAGAAGTTGGTATTTGTGTGAGCAGTTTGGTGGAGGGTGGTACATTGGTGAAGAGATGTCTCTCTCTGGAGAGGCAGATAGTTCTAGGTTTGGCGCTGGGGATGTTCGGGAAGTAGTTGTAAAGAAGTTGCTTACTAGTGTTTCTTTTGCTATAGTAGATTTGGTGAGCTTTGCATTCTTGATTAACTATTTGGCTGCCTCCAAGATGTATTTGTTAGATATGGGCTGGTAAGAGAGTAGAAAGTTTATGCTGGCCATTATTGTGGGTCCAAAGTACTTATGTGCAGTTTTAGGAGTATGTTTCAGTAGAAGCTGAATCTTATATGCTTCATGAAGTTAGTGTGTTCCTCTGTGTCCCACTGTGTTCCGTTAGGGGCTGTGATGCTAGTGGTTTCTGTGTCAGGTTAAGGCCCAAGGCTAGTTAGAAAGAGCAGCCTTATCTATTATCTCTGTCCGCGAGTGTTGTCTAGCGCTCTGTGGCTGTATTTGGCCGACGCCTGTTTGGTGGTGCCTGAGTCACTCCTACATGGATATCGCAGTAGTGTAATGCTATGTGAGGGATTTTGGTCAGTGAAGTTAATGTGAATCTGCACAACTGATGCTCTGTGTGAAGGCTGTCTTTGCCAGTATGTACGACTAGGGCGTTGTGGTATATTACCTCAGTCCTTGCTGATTTTCGCCGCTGCTCTGTTAGGCCGGTTTCCTTATTTTAAATATTGTGATGTCACAATGTCGTGGGTAGACTTGCATTCTGGAGCCGATGATCTTCTGTTCGGTGTCCGTAGCAGAGCTTGCTTTTGCTGGTTTGTTGCTCTTCAGAGCTGTATTTGGCCTAGTGCAGGCCTTCTAATATGGCGGCTGGCAAGCGTTGCGCAGATGAGGCGCAAAGGAGAGTTGATTGAGCTCGGATGTTTTGCTCTCTTAATTCGGGCGCTGCATAGCTTGGTGGTGTCAGGGTCTCCCTAAAGTCTTAGGGGTTTGTTTTTAGGAGTTCCATGAAGGAAGTTATTATTCAGTATCCAGCTGTCCCAAATCTCACAATAACCATCTATCCTATTCTGTGCACTTTAGACATACCTTTCCATATTCGCAAAATAGTCTATCATTGCAATCACTTTATTTATTGATGGGGAATTTATCCTTTTCCAATCCCTAGTAATGCAAAGTTTCTTAACTGCAAGGATGTATATAATTGAGAGCTTTACTCAAGGAAATGTTAGTTTTGGGCACACCCACCAAATTTAAAGATCTAAACCCAACTGCTCCACATTGTCTCCAGCATTGTGTTGAACTCTCATGAAACATCTTCGAAAGTCTCTGTAGTGTTCTGTTCCATTTTAACAGCACTTTGACATATAACCCATTTAACATAGTTACACAAGGCAGTCTTTTTTTCCATAAGAGTAGTAGCCTTATCTAGATTACAATCAGTGATGATATTTATTTCCCTTTTCCATGCCCTAACCTGCTAAGGAACTCCCTATGAGTAGTCTGATAAGTCTTCTATAGTGAATAGTAAAGGGTTTAATAAGTCTATTGCCTCCTTTCCATCTGCTCTTTCAATTGGTTGGATCTCCCAAGGCTCTCCTTGGGAAGCACCATGCTCCTAAGGAAATGTAATAGTCTTATACACGCAAATTGAAACCAATATTGTGGTGTGTCGAATCTAGATACTTTTGGTTCTATTGATTGAAGATCACCCTGCATATATATATCTTCTACTCTAATAATATCTAACTCTAAGACTATGAGGCCCATTTATCAAGCTCCGTATGGAGCTTGTGGGCCCGTGTTTCTGGCGAGTCTTCAGACTCGCCAGAAACAGCAGTTATGAAGCAGCGGTCTAAAGACCGCTGCTCCATAACCCTGTCCGCCTGCTCTGAGGAGGCGGACAGGAATCACCACAATTGAACCCGATCGAGTACAATCGGTTTGATTGACACCCCCCTGCTGGCGGCCCATCGGTCGCGAGTCTGCAGGGGGCGGCGTTGCACCAGCAGCTCTTGTGAACTGCTTGTGCAATGCTGAATACGGAGAGCATATTGCTCTCCGCATTAGGCTATGTCTGTCGGACCGGATCCACACTGTTGGATCAGGTCCGACAGACATTTGGCAAATCGGCCTCTTTGCATCAACATGTATATTAGGGAGGTTTTGAAAGAGTCCTCTTAAATTATGTATGGGAGAAGGATGTGGGCCACTGTAAGGTCTTTTAGACCTTACACATTTCCCCCCACCCCAAAAAACAGCTCTGAGGATGCGCTAACCAGAGGAACTTTAACTTAAATTGGGCTCCATCGGTCGTGTTTACTTTCAACTTGTAGTATGAGCGCAATTTAACTTGGACGCGAAAACCCAATATTGCTCGGTGGAAATGTTTGTGCTCCACTTGTAATCTGGCCCACAGTGTGCACTTTAATAAAAAATATATATATTTATTACTGAATAAAAATGTTTATTATTGTTAAGAATGTCCCTTTAGCAAACATTCGGCTAGATTACAAGTGTTGCAACACGGCTTTTAACGCAAAAAATTGCCATTCCAGCGTAATGGCCAGGAACGCATAATACAAGTTGTCGGTATAGCTATACCACAAGCATTTTATCCTGTAACGCAACGTCCATTCAGCACTCAAAAAAAATATTACAGGTTGTGCGCTCAGGCTAAAATGCTTGTGTTACAGCCTATACCAACACGATCCATACTGCCACCTGAGAGCAGTAGTTATGGATTTTGCGAAACAAAAAAGTTTCACAAAACTCATAACTAAAGTGTTACAAAGTACACTAACACCCATAAACTACCTATTAACCCTTAAACCGCCACCCTCCCGTATCGCAAACACTATATTAAACTTATTAACCCCTAATCTGCTGCTCACCCACATCGCGACTATTAAATAAACCTAATAACCCCTCCGCCCACCCACAACGCCAACTCTTTTTAAATATATTAAACCTTTAATCCGCCCCTCCCCGACATCTCCGCCACTATAATAAAGTTATTAACCCCTAAACCTCTGGCCTCCCATATCGCCGCCACTAAATAAACCTATTAACCCCTAAACCTCTGGCCTCCCACATCACACTAAATTAAACTATTAACCCCTAAACTTAACACCCCCTAACTTTAAATAAAAAAAGTTACAATATAACTATTTAAATAAATAAAAACTTACCTGTGAAATAAGAATAAACCTAACATTAAACTATAAATTAACCTAACATAACTATTCTAATAAAATAAAAAATACTACCAATTAAAAAAATCTAAATTACAAATTTAAAAAAACCTAACACTACGGAAAAAATGAAAAAATCTAAAATTACAAAAACTAATAAAAACTAAATTACGAAAAATAAAAAACACTAAGCTTACAAAAATAATAAACAAAATTATCAAAAGTAAAAACAATTACACATAATCTAATAGCCCTATAAAAATAAAAAAGCCCCCCCAAAATAAAAACACCCTCTAGCCTACAATAAACTACCAATAGCCCTTAAAAGGGCATTTTGTAGGGCATTGCCCTAAGTTAAACAGCTCTGTTAGCTGTAAAAACAAATACAAAGTCACCCCAACAGTAAAACCCACCACCCAACCAACCCCCCAAAATAAAAAATCTAACTCTAAAAAAAAACTAAACTAAGAAAGGGGTTGCAAGGTAGCGGTTTCAAAATGGTGTACCTTTCATTCCTATTGGCTGATTTAATTCTTCAAATTCAAATCCGCCAAAAGGATGAGAGCTTCTGAAATCTTATTGACTGTTCAAAACAGCCAATAGGATGTGAGCTACTCAAATCCTATTGGCTGTTCAAATCAGTCAATAGGATTTCAGAAGCTCTCATCCTATTGACTACTTTGAATTTGAAGAATCAAATCAGCCAATAGGAATGCAAGGTACGCAATTTTGAAACTGCTACCTTGCATTCAACCTCGGTGTACGGCGGTGACCGTATGAAGAAGACGCTCCGTGCAGGATGGGATTGGCTTCCAGGATGGCGCCGCCGGGATGAAGAAGACGTCCCCGAGATGGATGAAGGTGTCACCGCCTGGATGAAGATGGATGTCCGGACTTCAGGAACCGTAAATAGATATTCTGGGGTTAGTGTTAGTTTTTTTTTTCTTGTTTTTTTTGGGCTTTTTTTTTTTTTTTTTAAGATTAGGGCTTTTGTAAAAGAGCTGAATGTCTTTTTAAGGGCCATACAAATGCCAATGGGTAGCTTAGATTTTTTTTTTCAGTTAGGTTTTTTATTTTGGGGGGTTGGTTGGGTGGTGGGTTTTACTGTTGGGGGGACTTTGTAATTTTTTTTTACAGGTAACAGAGTTTAACTTAGGGCAATGTCCTACAAAAGGCCCTTTTAAGGACTCTTTGTAGTTTATTGTAGGCTAGGGGGTGTTTTTATTTTTATAGGGCTATTAGATTAGGTTTAATTGTTTTTTATTTTTGATAATTTAGTTTATTATTTTTTGTAAGTTTTATTTTTAAAATTTGTAATTTCGATGTTTTAATTGGTAATATTTTTTTATTTTAATAGAATAGTTATGTTAGGTTAATTTATAGTTTAATGTTAGGTTTATTTTTATTTCATAGGTAAGTTTTTATTTATTTAAATATAGTTATATTGTAATTTTACTTTAAAGTTAGGGGGGTGTTAGGTTTAGGGGTTAATAGTTTTAATTTAGTGTTTTGCGATGTGGGGCGGCGGAGGTTTAGGGGTTAATAGGTTTATTTAGTGGCGGAGATGTGGGAGACCGGAGGTTTAGGGGTTAATAGATTTTAGTGGCTGCGATGTGGGAGGCCAGAGCTTTAGGGGTTAATAACTTTATTATAGTGGCGGCGATGTCGAGAGCGGCGGATAAGGGTTTAATAACTTTATTATAGTGTCGGAGAGCAGCGGAATAGGGGTTAATAACTTTTATTAGTGTCGGCGATGTCGGGAGCGGCAGATTAGGGGTAATAACTTTATTTAGGTGTCGGGGTGGCATATTAGGGGTGTTTAGACTTGGGGTTTATGTTAGGGTGTTAGGTTTAAACGTAACTTTTTTTTTTCCCCATAGACATCAATGGGGTTGCGTAACAGAGATTTTTCATTCCGCACTTCAGGTGTTAAATTTTTTTCCAACACTCTCTCCCCATTGATGTCTATGGGGGAAAGCGTGCACGAGCACGTCAAAGCAGCCCTTGGATTTTGTGCGGTATGGAGCTTAACACCACCATATCGCACGCACAAAGAGGCTTTTCAGTAACTCGTAATGGCAGCGCTATGGAGAGTGAAATAACGCAACTTTTTTGGCGTTAGTTCCGCACCCTTTTTAGCGCAAAACTCGTAATCTAGGTGATTAAGAATAAATTCTAATTGATTTAAGAAAATTACTTAAAGGGACACTAAACTCAAATTTTTTATTTCATGATTCAGATAGAGCATGCAATTTTCTAATTTACTCCTATTATCAATTTTTCTTCATTCTCTTGCTATCTTTATTTAAAAAGCAGGAATGTGATGCATAGGAGCCGGCCCATTTTTGGTTGAGAACCTGGGTTATGCTTGCTTATTGGTAGGTAATTGTAAGCCTCAAATAAGCAAGCGCTATCCATGGTGCTGAACCTAAAATGGGCTGGCTGCTAAGATTTACATTCCTGCTTTTAAAATAAAGATAGCAAAAATTGATAATAGGAGTAAATTAGAAAGTTGATTAAAATTTCCTGCTCTATCTGAATCATGAAATAAATAAATTGGGTTCAGTGTCCCTTTAATCTCAATAAAATAATGTAAAATAGGTCAGATTTACATAATGTTTAATTAGAACATTCAATATATCTGCTAAAGCTTCTAGTGTTTCCTGCTTGATTTCTGTAAACTGGGTGATAGCAAACTGACCTCTTAATGAATAAAAATGTTAATGGCCAATTCTAGTGAAGAAAGTACATGCAAAGGGGTTAAACACATAGACTTTTAGTGTCGCTAGAGATATAATTTCACTAGAATGGTCCTTTTAAATGTCAACAGTGTATTCATACAGATAGTCACTGCGCCCCTTTATAAAACAGGCGGCCAGTGGTGTGTTGTATTGAAAAGTTACAACTGTTTTGTTAAAATTTATAAATGCTATTTATGTGCCTTTTATGCATACCTCTGAATGTCCTATTTAAGATTTAAATTACAGAGGTCTACTATATAATAAATATCTATCTATATGTATGTGTATATATATATATATATATATATATATATATATTGTGTGTATATGTGTGTGTATGTATATATATATATATATATATATTGTGTGTATACGTGTGTGTGTTTATATATATATATATATATATATATATATATATATATATATATATATATATATATATATTGTGTAGAGAGAGATATTTTTTTTAAGAAACTGTACAGATAAACCTCTTTATTCTTTTTGTTTAGCGCCGTGTGGCACGTTCCATTGACCTATCTCACCATTCCTTGTTATGAGTCTAAATGCGAAAATGAATATTTACTAAAACAAGAGAAGGGTAAGAATATATATATATATTTTTTTTTTTGTTACATAGACGCAAATGTATTTGAAAAATGAAATATCATATCCTGTTTGAAGTAATCTAATTTTTAATTAAATATTTAACATAAATAGATACCAGAGCTTTTTGCATTAGCAGAACGTATACACTGTGATCCAAATGTGGGGGACTAAGACATTTTTTTGTTTTAATTATTTAGAAGGTTTTATTACAATTTGTTTAAAAATTAAAATATAATAAAATTAAAATTTATGAATGTTTACAACCTTCAAAAGAAAAAAAAATTAAATAGAATATTTATGTATTACATCTAAAAGGCCATTTTAAAAATGTGTTCCTTTAAAAAGCAGTTTTAATATGTTCATTTCCTTTTTTTATCACTTGTTTATGATTGGATAAATACATATTGTATGTTGTAAGTATCCTCTACCGTACATAACCAGCATCTACAACCAGCAGCAGTTCACTTGTTAATGTATTTTTGTCATTAGCAGGATAAAGACAAATATACATAAGCTGTATGACAAACCCCTAGTTCCATTTAGCTTCCTAATTAAAATTCAAAGTGCTCTGCTGGAAAGAGCAGAATCATTTTTACATCTGCTTTGCAATTTAGTATGTATATTGTATTTCTTTGTTAACTGTAAAAAGGATTCCAAACACCATTAACTAAAACTGCAGAATGTATAATTTAATGTATTTCTTGTTAGATTCAAATGGACTTGTCATAAAAATGCTGATAATTTTAATATTTACTTAAATTATCCTAAAACGCCAATTGTATCTTTTGAAATTCTGGGAGGATGTGCAATTTTTTTTTACATCTTTTATTTATTATCAGCAGACATAACATTACATTTCATAGTAACATAGAGTTCATAACATAACATTCTTCTAAAAAGATAACATATGATAAGATATTAATTTCATATCAATTACATCAATTCGATAAATCAACAAGAAAGACAAAGAAATTTCTAACCTTGAACCGTTAATATAAGTTACTACTTAGTTCAATCTGACTAGATATAAGTCTGCTTGATTTTCCTTTTAAAATAACAAAAATTAACCAGAGAGATAATATTCCTGAAATGGATTAACTTATCTATTTCTTGTGTTGGATTGTTTGCTGAGGGAGAGAGAAAAGGGAGAGGGAAAAACCCCCCCAAAAAGGACTGTTTGTTATTCAGATCAGATAAGTTACCATATGTCTAGTAACACAATTTCGGTATTCCGAAATGGATAGATTAAAGTATCAATCTCGCTAGGGGGGAATATCCTAATAAATCTTGACCACTTTCGAAAGAAATTAATTATCTCTTGCTCCGAGTTCAAGTTCGTTTCTAGTTGTTCAACTATGCATTGTTTCCTAAGATAGTTTTTAATCTCTGTTATTGATGGTATAATATTATGCTTCCAGTCCTTAAATAACAAATTTCTAGCTGCTAGGATAATTAGATTTATTATTCTTACTTCTTTTAAAGTTGGGCTTTTATCTTTCAAGAAAATTATATCTATGCCTGTAAGCTTTAGAGGAGTTATTTTTAAGACTTTTTCTATCCAAAATTCTATTTTAAGCCAGAGTTGTTGCAGTTTAGGGCAAGACCATAGTACATGAATTATGTCGGCCGCTGGTAATCTACATTTAGAACAGCTATTTAAGTTTGTATTATGCCATTTATAACCTTTATCTGGGGAATAGTATGTTAAGTGCATGAGTTTCACATGGGACTCCCTCCAAGTCTCAGCTATTGTGGTCTCAAAAAGTAAGACTATAGAACGTTAAACCTGCTTCTCATGATCAATATTAGTCGTAAAGAGATTTGTCCATTTTTGAGCTATTTTTTTGACACAGTCTTCACCCTTAAACCCTACTATATATGTGTACCACGGAGAGATAGAAGTAAGTCCGGCTTTAATCAGAACTGGCCAGTTCCCTAACCTACCCCATGTCCAGTTCCACGGGAACTTATTAATTAATTGTGTTACGTAGTGTCTAACTTGCAGATATGTAAAAAAGTCACGACTGTCCAAGCTATACTCTTGTTTTAAGTCTTCAAAGGATTTAATGTTCCCTGTCTCAAAATTAACCACTTGTCGTGCATAGTATATTCCCCGTCTCTTCCATTTCATCAGAATAGATGAAGAAGTTCCTTCTTGGAATTCTGGATTGCCGATAAGAATTTGATGTTTAGGTATATCTGTGTTAATTCCAACTTTTGCTTCAATCTTTTTCCACACCTTAATGTTTGTGGAGATTGTTTTAAGCTTCTTTACCTGTTTAGGTATAGAATTATAAGACAAGTGTAGCAAAGATAATGGAATTAATGGGAATATTATATTTGCCTCAAGATCATTGTCTATGAAATAATCTGCTTCTGCTATCCAGTCAGAAGCTATACGACCTAGAAAAACAAGATTATAAGAATGCAAATCAGAGAGTGCCAGTCCGGCATATTGCTTAGGGAAGGCTAGTTTTTGAAGTGAAATTTTAGGTTTTTTTCGAGTACCATATAAAACTTCTAAGGGTAGAATTAAATTTCTTTATATCATATATTTTTATCAGAACAGGAAGGTTCTGCAAGATGTAAATAATCTTGGGAAGGATAGTCATTTTGTAAAGAGCTATTCGCCCTGAGATGGAGAGTGGCAGATGTTGCCAATTCTTCATGTAGTTCAGAGCTTGTTTTAATATAGGAGATATATTTAGAGAGTACCAATCTTGGGGATTGTCTGATATTATGATTCCTAGATACCTAAAGGAACTTCTAAGTAGAAGGTAGAGAGAAGCAGCACTCTTACTCCATAGTCCTTAAAATCCAAAGGTTTATTTCAAAAAAGTTTAAAACACGTAGATAAGTAGACAAGCACAGCACAGTACAAATGCAAGCTATACAGGTGGAGGGGGGGGAGCAAATCCTTACATGTTTCGTGCTATGCAGCACTTAATCATAGGATAGCTCACCACCTGTGCAGCACACCTTTAAAGGAGCAATGGCCAATCATTCAAAGCCATAGTATACCCAAAATGAATGTCTTAAAGGCATACTGCACAGGTGTGAGAAGAAATGGTGTAACATAACAATACAAAAAGAGTACTTATTACATAGGAAGTACAGAAATAAAAATAAAAATGAATGTGAAAAACACATCAATAGATCATGTTACACAAGATCCGAATTAGTCTCAAAAAGAAAAAGAAAAATAATTGTAAATCTAATTATAAATCTAAGACAAATGAGATATAGTAGTAAACAATATATATATCTCTATCATCATATACACAAGGCAAGACAAAAATCAAAAATCGAAAAGATTTTAAAGACAATAAAACACATGTCAAATGGAATATACAACTTTTTGATGAGACCTTAGAAAAGATGGTATTGATTTTTCAAAATGTCATGCACTAATTGTATTCAAATTCACATTGCCATGTTAACAATGGGATTGAAAAATCTGAACATAACTTATATTTACAGAAATCAGAATTTTGGAGTCTGATATACGTGTATTGTAAAACTGTCACATTTTTTCATATTTTTTCATATATCTTCATATTTTTTTTTTTATACAAATTCCTATTAGCTTTCTCTTGTAGTTTAAACCAAGGCTGCTCATACTGATGCTGTGATGACTTATTCAAACAATTTAAAGGCAGCCATTAACAAACAGCACACACTTTAGAAGCAATGTGGAGCATAATTTTATTTGCATATGTGTGGTGACCCTCTGATACTCTCTACATATTTTACATGCTTCAAAGTGTAACATCTATGACTCACAGAGGATCTAACCATTTAACCGAATTTGCATGCCTATTTGTGAAGAAAAATAAACAAACCTGCACTGTTGGTGTTCTAATCCATTATTTAGCACATTTTTTGCACTTTACTTAGCTATGGAGGGGGAGGCAATTAGTCTCAATAAATCGATTTTTGATATACAAGGCAGAAAAACATATTTTCAATCAGTGTTCTCAGTGGGAGAGAATGAATTTATTGAAAAAGATATGAAGAGTCTGTTTAATCAATTGGAAAGATTGCTCATGATGGACTTACGTTTGATGTGGGATGCTGTAGCCTTTGAACACTATGTGCAATCTAAGAGAATCCCTCGAGGATTAAGAATTAAAAAGTTCCCTTCATATGACCTCAATGATGACGCTCTAACAACGGAGTGGAAGGATGCACTTACAACCTGTTCCTTAACCATTATGGACATTTTGATAAGAAGCAAAAATTCCAAACGTGATTCCTTAAAGGCACAGATCCATAATATCAAACAGGAATTAAAGAACCACAAACAAGAGGAGGAGTATTCTGATTTAAAATCTAAAATGAAGAAAAAGATAAGAAAATCTGATAGTGAGCTTGCTTCACTAAAGGGCAGAAAATTCAACAGAGACCAAGATGATTATCTTAAAAATAATGTGTATGACTGGTCTAGATTTACCAGACGGACCCGCAGATTTTCTGGAATACAACAGAGGGATTATGATTCCAGCACAAATACTGATGGTGAAGGAGAAATTCCAAGGTCCAGTAAAAATAGAAGTAAAAATAAACACAAAAATAAAAATAAGAAGAAATCAAATTGGGCCACATCCTCCACACCGGTAGTCGAACCAAAGTCAATCTTAAAGAAAAGACACAAGAATAAATCCAAGAAAGTGGTCTTTTCCTCTACAGAGTTGGACACCTCTGACCAGGATTCAGAATCATCAGATGATAGCTCTTCCTCTTCTTCCTCTCTTTCTCCCCTTCCCTCTTTGTCTTTGCAGGAAACAACACACCAAGGACGTGAGAAGAAAGAAAATGAAGTCCGTTTAAAAACTAAAAGTCAAGACATCCCTTTAGGAAAGGAAAAAAGAGGACACGTAGAGCAGGTTCCAGAAGAAGGAAAAAGATCTTCAAAGAGAAAGGCAAAGAAGAACTAGCACTCAGTGTCGTCAATTTATCGAACTTTGAACTCACTGAAAGTCATATTAGTGTATTATCTAAGGGTCTGGGCTTTGCTCCCACTTACAATTTTTCGGTATTTAATACTTTGTTGGATCTCAATAAATTTGTTAGGAAGCTTACACTATGTAGACACTTTTCTAGTATTTCTGACAATGAAGAAGTGGAACTAGATGTACTAGATGAAATTACTGAGGGTGAAAACAATGTATCCCTTCCCATCAGCAGTTTGCCCAGTACTAATCCAGAATCAACTTTTGATTTTAAAGACATATGTATTCTGGAAGAATTAAGAATGCTGGACACTACTGCTGATGGTGTGAATGATTCAGATGTTCCAAAACCTAAAAGAATAAGATCTAACTTTTACCCCACCCAATCTAGGGGCACACATATTAATTTATTCCAAAAACAGGTGGAAAAAGAGATTCTGGAGTTGGGTAAACATACTACTACAACAGGCCATAGTGATAATCTTACAAAAAGACAAAAAGTAGCAATCAGACAATTAGAAAGTAAGCACGATCTTGTCATTCGTTCATCAGACAAAGGAGGTAATGTCGTAGTTATGAACAAAGCACAATACATTGATGAAGCCTATAAGCAATTGAACGATGGCATTACATATAGAAAGTTATCTTATAACCCAGAGAAAGAATTCACCCACAAATTGGACAGGTTACTTGAAGATGCACTTGCATTGGGTTTCATTTCACAAGAGGAGTGTGTTTCCCTAATTCCACAGTTTCCCGTGACGCCGGTCTTTCACCACCTGCCTAAATTACATAAGGACTCAGTCAACCCACCAGGCCGTCCAATAATTTCTGGGATTGGCTCGTTGTTTGAACCATTGTCTGAGTGGGTTGACTCAGTCCTACAGCCCCTAGTACAGAACCTTAGCAGTTATCTAAGGGATTCATCCCATCTTTTAACTATCATTGACAAGATGAAATGGGATAAAGATTATAGGTGGGTGGTGATAGACGCGGTGTCACTATATTCACGTATACCGCACAATTTGGGATTGTATGCCATTGGTTTCTTTTTGGATAATTATACCAATTATTCCAGAGAATTTAAATTGTTTTTTTGTGAGACTGTCGAGTTCCTACTGTCCCACAATTACTTCATGTTTAATGGAGAATACTTTTTACAAATCTGTGGTACTGCGATGGGGGCGAAATTTGCCCCCTCATTCGCTAACTTATTTGTGGGATGGTGGGAACTCGGCAGCCTCTATAATGGCAATAACCCTTTCATAGATAACATCTGCATATATATGCGTTACATTGATGACCTTATCTTTGTGGTTAAAGGTGACTTTGTTTTTGAGGATTTCCTCAAATTTGTAAACAATAATGATCTACATCTACAGTTTACGGGTGAGATCCAAGATAAAGAAATTCATTTTTTGGATCTCACCTTAGTTGGCTCAGTTGAACTTAATAAGATTGTCACTGACACATATAGAAAGCCAACCTCTGGCAATACGATTTTACATGCCACATCTTGTCACCCCAAACATCTTATAAATTCGATACCTAAGAGTCAATTTCTTAGGTTGCGTCGAAACTCCAACTCAGATAAATTGTTTAATGTCCAAGCCATCAAATTGATGGATAGGCTATGTGCTAGAGGTTACGATCGGAATGTACTCCAGCAGTCTTTAGATGAGGTGAGATGTACCTATAATCCTAAAGAAGGAAAGTGGAATAACAAGGCCAATAAAGCAATGTGTGGTAAGGATATAGTAGTATTTTCGACAGAGTATTCTTCACAATTCAATGATTTATGTAAAATTATTAAAGGTAACTTATCTATACTTAAAGGTGATGATATTCTAGTAAATTTTGTAGATAAGGTTAAATTTGTGCCTAAAAAGGCCCCCACACTTGCTAAAAAGCTTGCGCCCAGCATGGTGAATAGCCAAGTTGGTCCAAGGGGGTGCCAGTGGCTGAATAAGAAGGGCACTTTTAGGTGTCTATCTAGAAACTGTCTCACTTGTTTACAGATATCTATGGAGACTGAATTCACCAGTCATGTAACCAAACAGAATTTTAAGATTAATCATTATGCCAATTGTAGTACAACATTTGTCGTCTATCTTATAGACTGTACCCTGTGTTCTGAACAGTATGTTGGTCAGACCTCCCGTGCCCTTAGATCGAGAATAGGAGAGCACAGAAGGGATATTAAAAATTATAACAAGGATTCGAGTGTAGCAAGACATTTTAATTGCTTACATTTTACTGATCAGCCAAAATTTACTGTTAAAGTAATAGACATAGCCAAAAAACCCATTAGGGGAGGAAATATTTACAATATATTGTCCAAGAAAGAACTTTTTTGGATTTGGAAACTTAACACGAGGGTACCGTTTGGTCTAAACAAAGAATGGGACATCAGTTACTTTGTGGAGTAACTTGTGCCATCTTAAACAAGTCCCATCTATGTAGACGCTCATTGTCATAGTCATATTAAGAATATTCATTAAAAATTATTTATTTATTTTTTATTTTTCCCTTGCTTTATTCTCATTCTCATTCCAAATATATCCAGTATCACATTTTCATATCTTCATATTTTGACACCTTGATATATACAATTATACATATCTGTATATGTTTTCACATTAACTTTTTCTGTTTTTGTATTTATCTACCACTGTGAAAAAATATGAAGATATATGAAAAAATATGAAAAAATGTGACAGTTTTACAATACACGTATATCAGACTCCAAAATTCTGATTTCTGTAAATATAAGTTATGTTCAGATTTTTCAATCCCATTGTTAACATGGCAATGTGAATTTGAATACAATTAGTGCATGACATTTTGAAAAATCAATACCATCTTTTCTAAGGTCTCATCAAAAAGTTGTATATTCCATTTGACATGTGTTTTATTGTCTTTAAAATCTTTTCGATTTTTGATTTTTGTCTTGCCTTGTGTATATGATGATAGAGATATATATATATATTGTTTACTACTATATCTCATTTGTCTTAGATTTATAATTAGATTTACAATTATTTTTCTTTTTCTTTTTGAGACTAATTCGGATCTTGTGTAACATGATCTATTGATGTGTTTTTCACATTCATTTTTATTTTTATTTCTGTACTTCCTATGTAATAAGTACTCTTTTTGTATTGTTATGTTACACCATTTCTTCTCACACCTGTGCAGTATGCCTTTAAGACATTCATTTTGGGTATACTATGGCTTTGAATGATTGGCCATTGCTCCTTTAAAGGTGTGCTGCACAGGTGGTGAGCTATCCTATGATTAAGTGCTGCATAGCACGAAACATGTAAGGATTTGCTCCCCCCCCTCCACCTGTATAGCTTGCATTTGTACTGTGCTGTGCTTGTCTACTTATCTACGTGTTTTAAACTTTTTTGAAATAAACCTTTGGATTTTAAGGACTATGGAGTAAGAGTGCTGCTTCTCTCTACCTTCTACTATTGGATTTGGCTTGATCCGCATTTCTAGCTGGCACCACGCCAACAGTGCTTCTCTTTCCTTTTGCCGACATCTTGGGGCTGTAATTGGATAGCAGCGCACACACCCTCTTCAGGCTGTAGCGACGTCACTCTCCTACCCACTGAACTTCTAAGTAGTTTGTAAGGATGTTTTGTACAGGAATCTTTCGTTTTCCTCAGCCACAATAGTTCAGACTTTGTGTTGTTTATTTTATATCCTGAACATCGACCATACAAATCTACTATTTTATTAAATTTGGGAATATTTGAAAATGTGTTTGAGATATATAGTAGCAGGTCATCGGCATATAGAGAGACCTTCACCTCTTTTTTATGAATTTTTATTCCCTCAATCTGATGTCTAACTTTCATTGCAAGTGGTTCAGTTGCTAGATCAAATAGAGGTGAAAGAGGACATCCTTGACGTGTTCCTCTTTCCATTCTAATTGTATCTGATACATGCCCATTAATAACTAGACTCGTGGATGAGTATAAACATATATTTTCCACCAGTTTATAAAATTTGTTATCAATTCCAAACCGTTGTACGGCGTCTAATAAGAAATCCTGATTAACACGATCAAATGCCTTTTCGGCGTCTACCGCTAATATTGCGGCATCGGGCTGTTCTTTCAATATACTCTCTTCGACATTCTTAAAATAGTCAATAATTAGAAGTAATTGCCTAATTTTTGCTGCTGAACTGCGATTGCGAATAAAGCCCACTTGATCTTTATGAATGACATCTGCTATCTCCTCTTGTAATCTTGCTGCTAAAATTGACGTGAATATCTTATAATCAGAGTTTAACAGTGCTATTGGTCTATATGAGTCCCTGTTCACTGGATCTTTCCCGGGTTTAAGTAGAAAAATAGTATTGGATTCTAAAAATGTATTTGGTATTTGGACCTCGCCTGAGAAATATTGGTTAAAAAGTTTAGTTAAATGGGGAATTAAGGTAGGTGCCATGATTTTATAAAAATCGTTAGGCATTGTGTCCGGACCTGGAGCTTTCTCAAGTTTTAATGATTGGATAGCTTTTGAAACTTCGAGCTCAGAAATGGGCTTATTTAGTTTCTGGCTGAACTCAGATTTGAATTTCGTGATCTTTAAGTCTTTCCAGAACACATACCTAGCCGACTTATACATAGGTGTAGATGAAAAAATTATTTTATAATGTTGGTAAAAAGATTCCAATATGTCTTCTGGGGCATTCAAATGACTATCCTTGATCTGTATTGATTCTATTGTTGGTGATTGTATAAAGTTTTTTACTAGTTTAGATAACAGCTTACCTGATTTATTTCCGTATTTATATAAGTTCGCTTGATATTTTAGTTCTGATCGAATTGTTGAGACTGTTAAGAAGGAATCCGGTTCTTTTTTCAATTTAGCATATCTAGTCCAGTTTTCTTCTGATTGAAAATTTAAATATCTGTTATAAGCATTACTTACTGCTGCTGTTAGTTGCTTTTCCTTTAATCGAGAATTGCGCTTGCCCCTCGCCATATAGGCGATGATTTCTCCCCTTAGTACCGCTTTCGCTGTCTCGCAGACAACCGAGAAGTTAGATACTGATCCAATATTAAACTGAAAAAATTCTTCTAGTTTATTTTTTAGCCAGTTGCTGAATTTCGGATCGTTATTTAAATATTTTGGATAGAAAAAACGCGCTCTTCTTGCAGATAGATTATTTACTGGGATATCTAGCATCACAGCGGTGTGATCTGAGATACAAATTTCCGAAATAGTGGCTCTAGCTCCTCTTTGATATAAGCTATCATTTACTAGAATGAGATCAATTCTAGATAATGATTTAAATACCTTTGAATAACATGTATAATTTTTTAAATCCGGGTTTTGGACCCGCCAGATATCTCAAACTGCTATATTTTGAAAGATAGTATTAAAAATTTTTGCTTCCAAGTTATCTTTTTTAGGTTTTTTTTGCGCAGTACCTCTTCTCAATCTATCGAGGGGATAACGGGGTGCCATATTAAAATCACCTGCAACTATTACATAACCTTCTGCTACTTGAAGTAGTTGAGATTGGAGGGAGTCCCAGAATTCTGGTTAAATTGTGTTGGGGCATATAAGTTACATATTGTGTATATAGATCCTGCTATTTTCAATTTTAGTTTTAAGTATCTGCTTTCCAAGTCTACTATTGTGAGTAGTTTGTCATAATACTAATTTTTTTCCTAGTAAAATAGCTACCCCATTTTTTCTATTGGAGGTCGGAGCGCAAATTACTTCTGACACCCATGTCGATTTAAGTTTCATGGATTCCTCAAGGTTTAAATGTGTCTCTTGAAATAATGCTATTGATGTATTAATCCTTTGTAGGTGTGATAGAATCATTTTTCGTTTGATAGGGGATGTAATTCCCCCTATGTTCCATGTTGCGAGTCTAAGATTTTTACCCAGCTAGTATATATTTATTAGTGTGAGTAACAGATGTGCAACACAAGCAAAACAAAACAAACAAAAAAAAAAAAAAAAAAAAAAAAAAAGAAGAGGGGAAGGAATTAAAAGTCTCTCTCAGCTCTGGAATTGCAAAAAGTTTATCTATTATTAATATCATGGTATAGATATACAAGAATTTATTGATGGTAAGGGGGAAAAAAAAACAAAGAAAAAATGTATCTAAGCGTACCCAAAAAATGTACCCATGCTCTAATTTTTTCTCTGCCTCGGCTACTGTTTGAAAAAAAAATGTTTGACCTTCTACAGTTACCTTGAGCCTAGCAGGGTAGATAACTGTAGCTTGCCAGCCAACTTTCAGCATTTTTCCACAGATTGGGGAGAGCTCCTTTCTCTTAGAAGATATCTCCATGGAGAAATCTTGGAATAACAAGACTGCTTTTTTCGGTAATATTGCATAAACAGCAATTTATCCTGATAATTTAAGAATTTTGCAATAATTGGTCTTGGTTTAGAGACATTTGGTAATCTCCCCAATCTGTGAACTCTCTCTATCAGAAAAGGCATAGGTGGTGGGGGAATGTTCAACAATTGAGGGAGTGTTAGTGTCATGAATTTCATTAGATCTTCTTGCTGTGCAGATTCTGGGTACCCTATAATTCTTAAATTATTCCTCCTTGCCCTATTCTCAAGATCATCTATTTTAGCTTGGAGTTTAATTATTAACTTTTGGTTTCCCTCAATTTTCGGGGTCTGTATATTTGTCTTATCTTCAAGATCAGAAATTCTCTGTTCTATTTCTTGTAGTCTACCAGCGAACTGCTTTACTTCTATTGCTAGTGATGCGATGTCCTACTTTAATTTATTTCTAAGGGAGTCAAATTTAGGTGATATGGCCTCTAGAATACTATAGACTAAAGATTGTGTGCTTTGAGGTTCTATGGAGCTTATGCTCTGTGTTTGAGCAATAGAGTCGTGTGGTACTCCTTTGATTTTGCTGCCATACCTGGATTAGTCTTGGGAGTGTAAGTGGGGGAGGTGATATATTTGTCCATATACTCAGAAAGAGAAAAGCAAAGGGGTCAATCAATGTGTGTGCTCGTGAAAAAAAAGAAAGAAAAAAAAGTGCTAAAAGTGAAAAAGAAGTGCTGGGAGTGAGTGCGGGGAGAAAAAAAAAAAAAAAAGGGTGATTAATATGTTCTTATGTGAGTTTAGACCAGAATTGGCAGGAAATATGAGTAGAGACTACTGTGTTAAAGAAAATAAGATTCTCATTAAACCATGAGCTATTATTTAACACGACCAGTTTACCAGCTCCAGGGAAAAAGACAGAGACCTTGTGTAGAAGCCTTTTCTAATTGTATATACGATTTTGGAATACTAAATTTCAAATTTGTATGCTTAATATAGATCTGTTCTTTAAGAGATATTACAGCCTCTGCAACAAGATCTTAATTTCTTTCATGTAATTAGCAAGAGTCCATGAGCTAGTGACGTATGGGATATACATTCCTACCAGGAGGGGCAAAGTTTCCCAAACCTCAAAATGCCTACAAATACACCCCTCACCACACCCACAAATCAGTTTTACAAACTTTGCCTCCTATGGAGGTGGTGAAGTAAGTTTGTGCTAGATTCTACGTTGATATGCGCTCCGCAGCAGGTTGGAGCCCGGTTTTCCTCTCAGCGTGCAGTGAATGTCAGAGGGATGTGAGGAGAGTATTGCCTATTTTGAATGCAGTGATCTCCTTCTACGGGGTCTATTTCATAGGTTCTCTGTTATCGGTCGTAGAGATTCATCTCTTACCTCCCTTTTCAGATCGACGATATACTCTTATATATATATATATATATATATATATACCATTACCTCTGCTGATTTTCGTTTCAGTACTGGTTTGGCTTTCTACAAACATGTAGATGAGTGTCCTGGGGTAAGTAAGTCTTATTTTCTGTGACACTCTAAGCTATGGTTGGGCACTTTGTTTATAAAGTTCTAAATATATGTATTCAAACATTTATTTGCCTTGACTCAGGATGTTCAACATTCCTTATTTTTCAGACAGTCAGTTTCATATTTGGGATAATGCACTTGAATCAATTATTTTTCTTACCTTAAAAATTTGACTTTTTTCCCTGTGGGCTGTTAGGCTCGCGGGGGCTGAAAATGCTTCATTTTATTGCGTCATTCTTGGCGCGGACTTTTTTGGCGCAAAAAATCTTTTCTGTTTCCGGCGTCATACGTGTCGCCGGAAGTTGCGTCATTTTTGACGTTCTTTTGCGCCAAAAATGTCGGCATTCCGGACGTGGCGTCATTTTTGGCGCCAAAAGCATTTAGGCGCCAAATAGTGTGGGCGTCTTATTTGGCGCTAAAAAAATATGGGCGTCGCTTTTGTCTCCACATTATTTAAGTCTCATTTTTCTTTGCTTCTGGTTGCTAGAAGCTTGTTCCTTGGCATTTTTTCCCATTCCTGAAACTGTCATTTAAGGAATTTCATCAATTTTGCTTTATATGTTGTTTTTTCTCTTACATATTGCAAGATGTCTCATGTTGCATCTGAGTCAGAAGATACTTCAGGAAAATCGCTGTCTGGTGCTGGAACTACCAAAGCTAAGTGTATCTGCTGTAAACTTTTGGTAGCTATTCCTCCAGCTGTTGTTTGTATTAATTGTCATGACAAACTTGTTAATGCAGATAATATTTCCTTTAGTAATGTACCATTACCTGTTGCAGTTCCATCAACATCTAATGTTCAGAGTGTTCCTGATAACATAAGAGATTTTGTTTCTGAATCCATCAAGAAGGCTATGTCTGTTATTCCTCCTTCTAGTAAACATAAAAAATCTTTTAAAACTTCTCTTTATACAGATGAATTTTTAAATGAACATCATCATTCTGATTCTAATGACTCTTCTGGTTCAGAGGATTCTGTCTCAGAGATTGATGCTGATAAATCTTCATATTTATTTAAAATGGAATTTATTCGTTCTTTACTTAAAGAAGTACTAATTGCTTTAGAAATTGAGGATTCTGGTCCTCTTGATACTAAATCTAAACGTTTAGATAAGGTCTTTAAATCTCCTGTGGTTATTCCAGAAGTTTTTCCTGTTCCTGGTGCTATTTCTGAAGTAATTTCCAGAGAGTGGAATAATTTGGTAATTCATTTACTCCTTCTAAACGTTTTAAGCAATTATATCCTGTGCCGTCTGACAGATTAGAATTTTGGGACAAAATCCCTAAAGTTGATGGGGCTATTTCTACCCTTGCTAAACGTACTACTATTCCTACGTCAGATGGTACTTCGTTTAAGGATCCTTTAGATAGGAAAATTGAATCCTTTCTAAGAAAAGCTTATCTGTGTTCAAGTAATCTTCTTAGACCTGCTATATCATTGGCTGATGTTGCTGCAGCTTCAACTTTTTGGTTGGAAACTTTAGCGCAACAAGTAACAGATCATGATTCTCATAATATTATTATTCTTCTTCAACATGCTAATAATTTTATCTTTGATGCCATTTTTGATATTATCAGAGTTGATGTCAGGTTTATGTCTCTAGCTATTTTAGCTAGAAGAGCTTTATGGCTTAAAACTTGGAATGCTGATATGTCTTCTAAATCGACTCTACTTTCCATTTCTTTCCAGGGTAACAAATTATTTGGTTCTCAGTTGGATTCTATTATCTCAACTGTTACTGGTGGGAAAGGAACTTTTTTACCACAGGATAAAAAATCTAAGGGTAAAAACAGGGCTAATAATCGTTTTCGTTCCTTTCGTTTCAACAAAGAACAAAAGCCTGATCCTTCATCCTCAGGAGCAGTTTCAGTTTGGAAACCATCTCCAGTCTGGAATAAATCCAAGCCTTCTAGAAAAGCAAAGCCAGCTTCTAAGTCCACATGAAGGTGCGGCCCTCATTCCAGCTCAGCTGGTAGGGGGCAGGTTACGTTTTTTCAAAAAAATTTGGATCAAATCTGTTCACAATCTTTGGATTCAGAACATTGTTTCAGAAGGGTACAGAATTGGTTTCAAGATAAGACCTCCTGCAAAGAGATTTTTTCTTTCCCGTGTCCCAGTAAACCCAGTGAAAGCTCAAGCATTTCTGAAATGTGTTTCAGATCTAGAGTTGGCTGGAGTAATTATGCCAGTTCCAGTTCTGGAACAGGGGCTGGGGTTTTATTCGAATCTCTTCATTGTACCAAAGAAGGAGAATTCCTTCAGACCAGTTCTGGATCTAAAAATATTGAATCGTTATGTAAGGATACCAATGTTCAAAATGGTAACTGTAAGGACTATCTTGCCTTTTGTTCAACAAGGGCATTATATGTCCACAATAGATTTACAGGATGCATATCTGCATATTCCGATTCATCCAGATCATTATCAGTTCCTGAGATTCTCTTTTCTGGACAAGCATTACCAGTTTGTGGCTCTGCCGTTTGGCCTAGCTACAGCTCCAAGAATTTTTACAAAGGTTCTCGGTGCCCTTCTGTCTGTAATCAGAGAACAGGGTATTGTGGTATTTCCTTATTTGGACGATATCTTGGTACTTGCTCAGTCTTTACATTTAGCAGAATCTCATACGAATCGACTTGTGTTGTTTCTTCAAGATCATGGTTGGAGGATCAATTCACTAAAAAGTTCATTGACTCCTCAGACAAGGGTAACCTTTCTGGGTTTCCAAATAGATTCAGTGTCCATGACTCTGTCTTTGACAGACAAGAGACGTCTAAAATTGATTTCAGCTTGTCGAAACCTTCAGTCACAATCATTCCCTTCGGTAGCCTTATGCATGGAAATTCTAGGTCTTATGACTGCTGCATCGGACGCGATCCCCTTTGCTCGTTTTCACATGCGACCTCTTCAGCTCTGTATGCTGAATCAATGGTGCAGAGATTACACAAAGATATCTCAATTAATATCTTTAAAACAAATTGTACGACACTCTCTAACGTGGTGGACAGATCACCATCGTTTAATTCAGGGGGCTTCTTTTGTTCCTCCGACCTGGACTGTAATTTCAACAGATGCAAGTCTTACAGGTTGGGGAGCTGTGTGGGGATCTCTGACGGCACAAGGAGTTTGGGAATCTCAGGAGGTGAGATTACCGATCAATATTTTGGAACTCCGTGCAATTTTCAGAGCTCTTCAGTCTTGGCCTCTTCTGAAGAGAGAATCGTTCATTTGTTTTCAGACAGACAATGTCACAACTGTGGCATACATCAATCATCAAGGAGGGACTCACAGTCCTCTGGCTATGAAAGAAGTATCTCGAATTCTGGTTTGGGCGGAATCCAGCTCCTGTCTAATCTCTGCGGTTCATATCCCAGGTATAGACAATTGGGAAGCGGATTATCTCAGTTGCCAAACGTTGCATCCGGGCGAATGGTCTCTTCACCCAGAGGTATTTCTTCAGATTGTTCAAATGTGGGAGCTTCCAGAAATAGATCTGATGGCGTCTCATCTAAACAAGAAACTTCCCAGGTATCTGTCCAGATCCCGGGATCCTCAGGCGGAAGCAGTGGATGCATTATCACTTCCTTGGAAGTATCATCCTGCCTATATATTTCCGCCTCTAGTTCTTCTTCCAAGAGTAATCTCCAAGATTCTGAAGGAATGCTCGTTTGTTCTGCTGGTAGCTCCGGCATGGCCTCACAGGTTTTGGTATGCGGATCTTGTCTGGATGGCCTCTTGCCATCTGTGGACTCTTCCGCTAAGACCAGACCTTCTGTCGCAAGGTCCTTTTTTCCATCAGGATCTCAAATCCTTAAATTTAAAGGTATGGAGATTGAACGCTTGATTCTTGGTCAAAGAGGTTTCTCTGACTCTGTGATTAATACTATGTTACAGTCTCGTAAATCTGTATCTAGAGAGATATATTATAGAGTCTGGAAGACTTATATTTCTTGGTGTCTTTCTCATCATTTTTCTTGGAATTCTTTTAGAATTCCGAGAATTTTACAGTTTCTTCAGGATGGTTTAGATAAAGGTTTATCCGCAAGTTCTTTGAAAGGACAAATCTCTGCTCTTTCTGTTCTTTTTCACAGAAAGATTGCTAATCTTCCTGATATTCATTGTTTTGTACAAGCTTTGGTTCGTATAAAACCTGTCATTAAGTCAATTTCTCCTCCTTGGAGTTTGAATTTGGTTCTGGGGGCTCTTCAAGCTCCTCCTTTTGAACCCATGCATTCATTGGACATTAAATTACTTTCTTGGAAAGTTTTGTTCCTTTTGGCGATCTCTTCTGCCAGAAGAGTCTCTGAATTATCTGCTCTTTCTTGTGAGTCTCCTTTTCTGATTTTTCATCAGGATAAGGCGGTGTTGCGAACTTCTTTTGAATTTTTACCTAAGGTTGTGAATTCCAACAACATTAGTAGAGAAATTGTGGTTCCCTCATTATGTCCTAATCCTAAGAATTCTAAGGAGAAATCGTTGCATTCTTTGGATGTTGTTAGAGCTTTGAAATATTATGTTGAAGCTACTAAGTCTTTCCGAAAGACTTCTAGTCTATTTGTTATCTTTTCCGGTTCTAGAAAAGGCCAGAAAGCTTCTGCCGTTTCTTTGGCATCTTGGTTGAAATCTTTAATTCATCATGCCTATGTCGAGTCGGGTAAAACTCTGCCTCAAAGGATTACAGCTCATTCTACTAGGTCAGTTTCTACTTCCTGGGCGTTTAAGAATGAAGCTTCGGTTGATCAGATTTGCAAAGCAGCAACTTGGTCCTCTTTGCATACTTTTACTAAATTCTACCATTTTGATGTATTTTCTTCTTCTGAAGCAGTTTTTGGTAGAAAAGTACTTCAGGCAGCGGTTTCAGTTTGAATCTTCTGTTTATGTTTTTCATTAAACTTTATTTTGGGTGTGGATTATTTTCAGCAGGAATTGTCTGTCTTTATTTTATCCCTCCCTCTCTAGTGACTCTTGCGTGGAAAGATCCACATCTTGGGTAGTCATTATCCCATACGTCACTAGCTCATGGACTCTTGCTAATTACATGAAAGAAAACATAATTTATGTAAAAACTTATCTGATAAATTCATTTCTTTCATATTAGCAAGAGTCCATGAGGCCCGCCCTTTTTTGTGGTGGTTATGATTTTTTTATATAAAGCACAATTATTCCAATTCCTTATTTTTTATGCTTTCGCACTTTTTTCTTATCACCCTACTTCTTGGCTATTCGTTAAACTGATTTGTGGGTGTGGTGAGGGGTGTATTTGTAGGTATTTTGAGGTTTGGGAAACTTTGCCCCTCCTGGTAGGAATGTAAATCCCATACGTCACTAGCTCATGGACTCTTGCTAATATGAAAGAAATGAATTTATCAGGTAAGTTCTTACATAAATTATGTTTTTTAAGTAACTATTGTATCAGTATTATTACAGGTGCTATAGTTTAAAGTGTGCCAGATTTGGCCCTTTAGGCTCTCAATTAGTACAAGTTATGAATACCATCATATAACATGTCCTGTGTATATATAGTAGTTGTTATCCGTGGCAAAGATGAAAAACAGACTATTTTTTTTTTTTAAAGAGTAATACAAATTCCCTTTATAGTGAGGTTAACAAGCTTGCTAGAAGGAATGGGTTCTATGTTTACCAACAAGTAGAAAATATATCATATTATAGAGACAGAAGAAAATGACTACACAGGTACTTAATTTTTATGTATTAAAGTAGATCCCAGTTCCTGATTTCATTTAAAAAATAATCCAAGTTCCTATAAGCCAAAAAACCTTGCTGCAACAATTTCCCCCTTTTTTTATTTTTTTTTTATTTTTTATAATGCCTAGTTATTAATTCTTGCTGAGGTTGATGCTTATGTGTATTTCTTTTTTTTTAGGAAAGTACAAAAGTAGTTCTTGTGCCAGCTACGTGTGAATCTAGCTTTTAAGCATGCTTTAGTCCGTTATCAAGACAAAGATACAGAAGAGTTCTTATAACTTTTGTAGATAATTTTACTTCTTTGATATGCCTTTTATTCATAAAGGGGGAAGTTATTCTCGTGATAGCTTGATTTAACTTCTTAAGCAGATTTTTTTTTTTTTTTAGCAGTAAAACTTGAAGGATAGAAAAGTCAATTTCAGTTAAATGCCTTTTATATTTTAACTTTAGCATAAGCCAGAGAGCAGTGTTCTGCCAAGTATGGATCAGGTAGAAAACACAGTTTATTCCCCCTTACCCCAGTGTGTTCCTCGTGCTTCAAGTTGAAGTTGGGTATGGAGCAAGAAAAAAAGTTTGTTCTGAGTCCCAACCTTTCAGACTCTTTGCAATCTTTAGACGCTTACCGGGCTTAGCAAAGTGTCCTTCCAGCTGGTCTCAGCAGGTCCCGATATGCTGAGTGCCTCCGTCTTCGAATCCCTCTGCGCAGTTCCGGGGGTGGAGAGGAAAAGATGAAACCAGGTTCACTATCCTCCGCGCTGAACACAATGATCCGTCCGCTCACCACACGCAACACTGGTGGGTGGGAGCGGGCTTGATTGCCCCAGAGGCAGGTCGGGTCCCGGTAAATTGCTGTGAGAGTCCGCACTTCAGTTTAGGAAGGGGAAATAATTCAAGGCAGGCTGCTTCTTGGTACTTTTATGCTGTGGATTACTGAGTCTGGCTAGCCCGGCATTTCCTCCATCAAGATTTATTAGGGACGAGTCAGCGCTTTACTTGTGCTGCTAGCCAGGGTATTATTCTTTCATTATGGTAAGTTTACCCAGTAAGATGCTCGATTGTGTTATTAATCTCTCCAGAGAATGGTCTTTTATCTTAAGCGTATGTTCTCAGTTTACGCTGTGGAGGGTAGCTGGTGTGTTGGCTTTAACCAGCTGCAGAATTTCCTTCTAGCACGAAGGATCCAAGCGCTACAAACCGCCAAGGTGTAACTGCAGGGGAGTGGTGTCTGTACAGGTGCTCAGGTGCACTAATGCACAGGTGCAGCCTATGCACAGTCTCTTCCTCTTCCTCCAGGGCATGTCCAGCTAGAGCATGCAGTTTTGAGGATGTGCAATTTTAAGCAACTTTACAATTTACTTCTGTTCTAAAATGAGCAGCCACCAATCCGCATTTGGCTCCCAGTAGTACATTGCTGCTACTGAACCTACCCAACTGCCTTTCAAGAAAGGATAACAAGAGAAGTAAGCAAATTAGATATTAGAAGTAAATTGGAATGCAGTTTAAAATAGATATGTGCACTTTGGGCGCTAATGAATGCGTTTTTAATCTTGTGAAAGGGCAGCTCACTGAGACCTGTATTTGTACAGATCTTGGTGTCCTGCGCTTTCATAAGAATAAATCTGGCTCCAGAAAGAGACAAATGCGGCTTGCGACCACCTTCAGCATTCACAGCACACAAAGTGCGCAAATGCAAATATCTAGTTTTTAAAATGACATACTTTGTCTCAATCATGAAAGTGAAATTTTGACAAGCCACCACTTGCTTTATGAGTTAGTGCAATGTTTGATGGCTGGTGTGCAAGGCTTACACACCGCATATGTGTGTATGCCAATGAAACCATTGACTATAGAAGTATTTTTTGAAATACAAGTATAGTGAAAATAACTGAATCGCTATATAGCCCTAACCACTGTTTGCTCTGTTTTCTCCTGGCTAGCGAACAAGCAATTTTTTTTTTTTTTTTTCATTTGGGTCCAGCAGAGAGTAGCGCTTCTTAATGTGCACTACTTACTTACGGTGGGCTGCTTAGAATAAAGTACAGGAAGTTTGGTGCTCTGTTCTGCCCACCTTTTTCTATAGAAGCCTGTGCGCAGAAAATAGTAACCGCACACAGGCTTCTATAGAGAGAGGTCGGCAGAATGGGGCAACCACAAGGCGCGTGACTGGCTTAATTTCTGTGAAAATAGTTGGCAATAGACTAGGATGTAGTTTGCGATGGTTTCATTTCGATCATGGTTAGTGTAGAAAATCAGTTTTGGCACTTTTGAGCGAGATGACTAAAATAAGGAGATCAGTCTGTTGGAGAAGAGGTAGCTGAATAAGCAGATATGGCCTCTTCTGCAAGTTAGAGACCTGTAAGTGGCTGTGGTGTTGGTTCCTAGATGATTAATTAGCCCCTTGGGGTTTTGATTCTTTCTCTCTCAGTTCAGGGAAAGATGGAAAAAATAAATACCCCAGTATTTCATTGATGCAAAGACCCAGTATACACAAACGTTAATCTTAGGAAAAAGTGTGTAGAATCAAATTTGAATCATATTTATTTTTAACAATGCTATATTTACTTCAGTACAGTCACCCATTAGCAACATGTACAATATACTCCTAAGAGATGGATTCAAGCAAAATTAGCTGCCCTAGCTCAAATGTTTTAATACCGAATTGGTGACATGACAGGAACTTAAACGGAAGGAACCACTGCCTGTAGAACCTTTCTCCCAAAAACAGCCTCCGAAGAAGCAAAAGTATCAAATTTGTAAAATTTAGAAAAGGTATGAAGCGAAGACCAAGTCGCAGCCTTGCAAATCTGTTCAATAGAAGCCTCATTTAAAGGCCCAGGTGGAAGCCAAAGCTCTAGTAGAATGAGCTGTAATCCTTTCAGGGGGCTGCTTTCCAGCAGTCTCATAGGCTAAACGGATTATACTCCGAAGCCAAAAAGAAAGAGAGGTTGCCGAGGCCTTTTGACCTCTCCTCTGTCCAGAGTAAACAACAAACAGGTTAGATGTTTGACGAAAATCTTTAGTAGCTTGTAAGTAAAACTTCAAGGCACGGACTACATCTAGATTATGCAAAAGACGTTCCTTCTTTGAAGAAGGATTAGGACACAATGATGGAACAATAATCTCTTGATTGATATTCTTGTTAGAAACCACCTTGGGTAAAAACCCAGGTTTTGTACGCAGAACTACTTTATCTGAATGGAAGATCAGATAAGGAGAATCACAATGTAAGGCAGATAACTCAGAGACTCTTAGAGCCGAGGAAATAGCCATCAGAAACAGAACTTTCCATGTTAGAAGTTTGATATCAATAGAATGAAGGGGTTCAAACGGAACCCCTTGGAGAACTTTAAGAACCAAGTTTAAGCTCCATGGAGGAGCAACAGGTTTAAACACAGGCTTAATTCTAACTAAAGCCTGACAAAATGCCTGAACGTCTGGAACTTCTGCCAGACGCTTGTGTAAAAGAATAGACAGAGCAGAAATCTGTCCCTTTAAAGAACTAGCTGATAATCCTTTGTCCAAACCCTCTTGGAGGAAGGACAATATCCTAGGAATCCTAACCCTACTCCATGAGTAATTCTTGGATTCACACCAATGAAGATATTTACGCCATATCTTGTGGTAGATTTTCCTGGTGACAGGCTTTCGTGCCTGTATTAAGGTATCAATGACTGACTCGGAGAAGCCACGCTTTGATAGGATCAAGCGTTCAATCTCCATGCAGTCAGTTTCAGAGAAATTAGATTCGGATGATTGAAAGGACCTTGTATTAAAGGTCTTGTCTCAGAGGCAGAGTCCATGGTGGAAAGGATGACATGTCCATCAGATCTGCATACCAGGTCCTGCGTGGCCACGCAGGCGCTATCAGAATCACCGATGCTCTCTCCTGTCTGATTTTGGCAATCAGTCGAGAGAGCAGAGGAAACGGTGGAAACACATAAGCCAGGTTGAAGAACCAAGGAGCTGCTAGAGCATCTATCAGCGTCTCTTCTGGGTCCCTGGACCTGGATCCGTAACAAGGAAGCTTGGCGTTCTGCTGAGACGCCATGAGATCCAGTTCTGGTTTGCCCCAACCATGGACCAATTGAGCAAACACCTCCGGATGGAGCTCCCACTCCCCCGGATGAAAAGTCTGAAGACTTAGAAAATCCGCCTCCCAGTTCTCTACGCCCGGGATATGGATCGCTGATAGGTGGCAAGAGTGAGTCTCTGCCCAGCGAATTATCTTGGAGACTTCCGACATCGCTAGGGAACTCCTGGTTCCCCCTTGATGGTTGATGTAAGCCACAGTCGTGATGTTGTCCGACTGAAATCTGATGAACCTCAGTGTTGCTAACTGAGGCCAAGCTAGAAGAGCATTGAATATTGCTCTTAACTCCAGAATATTTATTGGGAGGAGTTTCTCCTCCTGAGTCCATGAACCCTGAGCCTTCAGGGAGTTCCAGACTGCACCCCAACCTAGAAGGCTGGCATCTGTTGTTACAATCGTCCAATCTGGTCTGCGAAAGGTCATACCCTTGGACAGGTGGACCCGAGATAACCACCAGAGAAGAGAATCTCTGGTTTCCTGATCCAGATTTAGTAGAGGGGACAAATCTGTGTAATCCCCATTCCACTGACTGAGCATGCATAATTGCAGCGGTCTGAGATGCAGGCGCGCAAATGGCACTATGTCCATCGCCGCTACCATTAAGCCGATTACTTCCATGCACTGAGCCACCGCAGGGCGCGGAATTGAGTGAAGAACACGGCAAGCATTTAGATGTTTTGATAACCTGGACTCCGTCAGGTAAATTTTCATTTCTACAGAATCTATAAGAGTTCCTAGGTATAAGAGTTCCTAGGAAGGAAACCCTTGTGAGAGGAGATAGAGAACTCTTTTCTTCGTTCACTTTCCACCCATGCGACCTCAGAAATGCCAGAACTATCTCTGTATGAGACTTGGCAATTTGAAAGCTTGACGCCTGTATCAGGATGTCGTCTAGATAAGGAGCCACCGCTATACCTCGCGGTCTTACAACCGCCAGAAGTGAGCCCAGAACCTTTGTAAAAATTCTTGGGGCTGTAGCCAACCCGAAGGGAAGAGCTACAAACTGGTAATGCCTGTCTAGAAAGGCAAACCTCAGGAACCGATGATGATTCTTGTGAATCAGAATGTGAAGGTAGGCATCCTTTAAGTCCACTGTGGTCATGTACTGACCCTCTTGGATCATGGGTAAGATGGTTCGAATAGTTTCCATATTGAATGATGGAACTCTGAGGAATTTGTTCAAGATCTTTAGATCCAAAATTGGTCTGAAGGTTCCCTCTTTTTTGGGAACCACAAACAGATTTGAATAAAAACCCTGTCCTTGTTTCGTCCGCGGAACTGGATGGATCACTCCCATTAATAGGAGGTCTTGCACGCAGCGTAGGAATGCCTCTTTCTTTATCTGGTTTGCAGATAATCTTGAAAGGTGAAATCTCCCTTGTGGAGGAGAAGCTTTGAAGTCCAGAAGATATCCCTGAGATATGATCTCCAACGCCCAGGGATCCTGAACATCTCTTGCCCACGCCTGGGCGAAGAGAGAAAGTCTGCCCCCTACTAGATCCGTTGCCGGATAGGGGGCCGTTCCTTCATGCTGTCTTGGAGGCAGCAGCAGGCTTTCTGGCCTGTTTGCCCTTGTTCCAGGACTGGTTAGATTTCCAGGCCTGCTTGGATTGAGCAAAAGTTCCCTCTTGTTTTGAAGCAGAGGAAGTTGATGCTGCACCTGCCTTGAAATTTCGAAAGGCACGAAAATTAGACTGTTTAGCCCTTGATTTGTCCCTGTCCTGAGGAAGGGTATGACCCTTACCTCCCGTAATGTCAGCAATAATTTCTTTCAAACCAGGCCAGAATAAGGTCTGCCCCTTGAAAGGAATGTTGAGTAATTTAGACTTTGAAGTCACGTCAGCTGACCAGGATTTAAGCCATAGCGCCCTACGCGCCTGGATGGCGAATCCGGAATTCTTAGCCGTTAGTTTAGTCAAATGAACAATGGCATCAGAAACAAATGAGTTAGCTAGCTTAAGTGTTCTAAGCTTGTCAATGATTTCAGACAATGGAGCTGTATGGATGGCCTCTTCCAGGGCCTCAAACCAGAACGCCACCACAGCAGTGACAGGCGCAATGCATGCAAGGGGCTGTAAAATAAAACCTTGTTGAATAAACATTTTCTTAAGGTAACCCTCTAATTTTTTTATCCATTGGATCTGAAAAAGCACAACTGTCCTCAACCGGGATAGTGGTACGCTTTGCTAAAATAGAAACTGCTCCCTCCACCTTAGGGACCGTCTGCCATAAGTCCCGTGTAGTGGCGTCTATTGGAAAAAAAAATCTAAATATAGGAGGGGGGGAAAACGGCACACCGGGTCTATCCCACTCCTTACTAATAATTTCTGTAAACCTTTTAGGTATTGGAAAAACATCAGTACACACCGGCACTGCATAGTATTTATCCAGTCTACACAATTTCTCTGGCACTGCAATTGTGTCACAGTCATTAAGAGCAGCTAACACCTCCCCAAGCAATACACGGAGGTTCTCAAGCTTAAATTTAAAATTAGAAATCTCTGAATCAGGTTTCCCCGAGTCAGAGATGTCACCCACAGACTGAAGCTCTCCGTCCTCAGGTTCTGCATATTGTGACGCAGTATCAGACATGGCTCTTACAGCATCTACGCGCTCTGTATCTCGTCTAACCCCAGAGCTATCGCGCTTGCCTCTTAATTCAGGCAATCTGGCTAATACCGCTGACAGGGTATTATCCATGATCGCAGCCATGTCCTGCAAAGTAATCGCTATGGGCGTCCCTGATGTACTTGGCGCCATATTAGTGCGAGTCCCTTGAGCGGGAGGCGAAGGGTCCGACACGTGGGGAGAGTTAGTCGGCATAACTTCCCCCTCGACAGAACCCTCTGGTGACAATTCTTTTATAGATAAAGACTGATCTTTACTGTTTAAGGTGAAATCAATACATTTAGTACACATTCTCCTATGGGGCTCCACCATGGCTTTTAAACATAATGAACAAGTAGTTTCCTCTGTGTCAGACATGTTTGTACAGACTAGCAAGCTTGGAAAACACTTTAAACCAAGTTAACAAGTAATATAAAAAACGTTACTGCGCCTTTAAGAACAACAAATTTTGTCAAAATTTGAAATAACAGTGAAAAAAGGCAGTTACACTAACAAAATTTTTACAGTGTATGTAACAAGTTAGCAGAGCATTGCACCCACTTGCAAATGGATGATTAACCCCTTAATACCAAAAACGGAATAACAAATGAAAAAAACGTTTTTAAAACCAGTCACAACAACTGCCACAGCTTTACTGTGGCTGTTACCTTCCTCAAACACGACTTTTGAAGCCTTTTGAGCCCTTCAGAGATGTCCTGTATCATGCAGAGGGAAGCTGAATGTCTGTCTGTAATTTTAGCTGCGCAGAAAAGTGCTAAAATAGGCCCCTCCCACTCATATTACAACAGTGGAAAGCCTCAGGAAACTGTTTCTAGGCAAAAATCAAGCCAGCCATGTGGAAAAAAACTAGGCCCCAATAAGTTTTATCACCAAGCATATATAAAAACGATTAAACATGCCAGCAAACGTTTTATATTGCACTTTTATAAGAGTATGTATCTCTGTTAATAAGCCTGATACCAGTCGCTATTAAATCACTGCATTTAGGCTTAACTTACATTAATCCGGTATCGGCAGCATTTTCTAGCAAATTCCATCCCTAGAAAAATATTAACTGCACATACCTTTTTGCAGGATAACCTGCACGCCATTCCCCCTCTGAAGTTACCTCACTCCTCAGAATATGTAAGAACGGCAGTGGATCTTAGTTACTTCTGCTAAGATCATAGAAACCGCAGGCAGATTCTTCTTCTAAATGCTGCCTGAGATAAAATAGTACGCTCTGGTACCATTTAAAAATAATAAACTTTTGATTGAAGAAAAAAAATAACTATAATACACCACTCTCCTCTTACTACCTCCATCTTTGTTGAGAGTTGCAAGAGAATGACTGGATATGGCAGTGAGCTATATAGCAGCTCTGCTGTGGGTGATCCTCTTGCAACTTCCTGTTGGGAAGGAGAATATCCCACAAGTAATGGATGATCCGTGGACTGGATACACTTAACAAGAGAAATGTTTTCACTTTGATCTGTTTGCCTTTTCTGAAGCTGCTTTTGGTCATAGTGCCTGATAAGTAACATTGTGCCTTCACTGTTGGTCTCTCCCTATTTCATGGTGTTCTTGTGGACTTTGTGAACGATTCCCACAAAAGATGACTTGAGGGCTTTCACCACTTGATGAAAGAAAACAAAATGTATGCTTACCTGATAATTCCCACATGTGATGACTCTCCCCATCAGAACATTATCAGGTGAGCATACATTTTATTTTTGAATAAACTGTAAATCTTAAAGGGATAATTCAGCCAACATTGGAAAAACAAAAGGTTGCGTTACTGTTTTGGATAGAAGCATTTTTGCATTATATATGTATAAGCAAAAATTATTTTTTCTAGTATAAGCTATAGCTGTTTCAAGAGTGTACTTAAGTATGCTTCATGCACCAGCATTTTAAACACAGCACTAAGAAGCCTAAGGTGCTTGTATCATCTTGGAGTGAATCAATTTACATTATTGCTGACATGATACATGCCCCACTGTTTTCACCTCTCTATAGAAGCCTCTGTCAACTATTTTAAGAGAAAATTCAGCCAATTACACGCCTTGTGGCTCCCCCATTCTGCTGACCTCTCTCTTTATAGAAGCCTAAGGTGCTTGTATCATCTTGAAGTGAATCACCCCCACTGGCTCTCTGAGCAGCTGGAGTATATAAAATGCTAGTGCACTGTAAATATCTTCCTATGCTTTACATGAACATGCAGAGAAAAAATGCACACTAAAACAGTGATAACTTTTACAATAAGCATTTTTGCTAGTATATGTATATTGTAAATATGTTTCTATATAAAGATGTAACTCATGCACATTTCAGCTTTGGCCGTAATGTCCCTTTAAAGAATACACACTCACTGACTGGTGCATATGCATTGTACAGAGCTTGAGTGACTGGCAATATTAGCACTGATTGTAGTTTAAAGATCCCAGTCTACAAGGGAAGTCTAAAGGGGTCTTTAAAAAACAAAACAAAAAATGGCAGTTAAATTTGAAACGTGGTTAAACAACCCCTGCACATTCGTAACTGCAACAACAAAGCCTACGAAAAACACCTATCTTATTAAAACTACTGCATTACCTATTTATGTATTATTTAACCTCTGCAATTATTTTAATATTTTTATTATTTGTTACAGATAAAATTAATCTGACAAAAGATGATGTGACGGTGAAGTTCAATGTAAAAATGAGTGGATTCTATATAGTTGATTATGGTGTTGACGGCTGGAATTCTATAATTTTACAGCTACATAAGAATCACACGGTTCTACATTCCAGCGATCGAGCCAATCTGATCCATGACATATTCACCTTGGCAGGGTAAATGCATTTTCTTCTTTTTTGTCTACACAAGCAGTTCCTTCCACCAGTTAGTAAAAAAAAAATACAGCAACATTTTTATTCCAGTAAATTATGTTAATTTCATTTTAAACATAAGATAAGATATTATTTATTGCCTGTTAGTTTCTGTATGCAGATATTAAATATTTTTCCAGTGCATTTTGCCAACAATACTTTTATTGCTTATTGGAATTGACTTGTTTGTTTTCCTTCTGGACAGGAAATAATAATTGACCTTAATACATACATTAGTAAATAACTCGCTCTTGTGGGTTTAACTGTATACCCCTGTATTTTAAAGTTACATGAAGCCCAAATATATATTTTCTTGTATAAATACTCTATTACTGTAGTTAATGCTTTGTAACATACTTTCATGAAGAATAACATTAGTTATATGTGCATGACTAAAGTACTTTGCCATGCAATGTGAGATTGAATCAGTTCCCATGATTAATCCCTTGGGATAAAAAATCCCCAGTCAAATACAGTCATTGATTTAGAGCAATTCTCTAATAGGTCTGATTATGATAATTTGGGGGCTAGACCAAAAACTCCCAGAAAGGGCAATATTGTAGGGACAGGGGACACAGTCTCAGAATTGGTATATTACCAACAGGGACACACAAATAGATTTATCAGTACCTTCAGGTGCCAGCTCAGTACCTAAATCTAAGATTGATGAAGGAATTAGGAGACCAGGACCTCTGAATAGATACAGTTTGAGGGAGTCAAAAAACTTAAAGAAATAGAATCACATAATGTGATTAATATATCTTCTTAAAGGGACAGTCTAGTATAAATTAAACTTTCATTATTCAGATAGGACTTTTAATTTTAATCAACTTTCCAATTTACTTTTATCATCAAATTTGCTTTTTTCTCTTGGTATTCTTAGTTTAAACTAAACCTAGGTAGGCTCATATGCTAATTTCTAAGCCTTTGAGGGCTGCCCCTTATCACATGCTTTTTTAATCTCTTTTCAACACAAAGAGACAGAAAGTACATGTGGGCCATATAGATAAGTGTTCAGGCACAGGAGGTTATTTAAGATCTAGCCCAACACAATGCTAAATTTAAGACAATAGATAATAAACAGTCACAGTCATGTGATCAGGGGCTGGAATAAGGTTCCTAGATACAAGGTAATCACAGAGGTAAAAAGTATATTAATATAACTGTGTTGGTTATGCAAAACCGGGGAATGGGTAATAAAGGGATTATCTATCTTTTAAAATAATAACAATTCTATGGTAGACTGTCTCTTTAATATCTATCAGACTTGGAAATATGGGTACTTAGCAAAGGCTTGAATGTTTGCCCCATGATGGATTTTTAATTTATTTACTACTATACTTGATGTGAATAGATTTATAAAAAAAATTGACCATTTGTAAATATTTTGGTGAAAAAGACACTGAGATGGATAGGTTTAATCATCAACAGTCAAGGTTCTCTTACCCATTAACTAGTGAGCTTTCATTTTCAGATGCATGTGATTTAACATTATTGCAAGAACTTGAATCTAAATACGCTTCTATTGATGGGGAGGCATCTAATACCTCTAGTATGTTGAAACCTAAATCACTATTTTATCCGGTACATGTTCGAGGTAAACCCTTAGAAATTAATTCATAAATGGTTGGTTGAGGACCTTACTATTTTGAATACCTAAGACTTCCACAAAGCCCAATTTATCCAGTTTGGAAAGAGAGGCTATTTTATTTTTGCAAAACAATCACTCTGTAGTGACCAAGCAATCAGATAAAGTTGCGTGCCCCACTTCGCATTTTGCTCGTGGGGCACACAACGATCGGATGAAGCCGGATTCTTAATCGCTCAGCTAAATAAAGTATTAGATGCGGGCAGAGGAACAGCGAAATGTTTACCCAACTCTAAATGGTAAATATTTTCCAAAGGAAGGGTTCTTAAAAAAATGTAATGACTTAGTGGCCCTGTTTTTATGACTGATTTCATATACAGTGTATTAAATATGAAAACTTTACAATCTGTTTAAGAAGGACTGTAGACGAGAGCTGAAGATTTGGATATATACTAAGAACTTAACATTAGGCAGTATGGTGTCTCCAAGTCAACTACCTAATGTTGCAAGTGGCAGCTTGTAAATTATCCATAATGGCACATATTGCTGTGGAAAAAAATTGTAAAGCATTTGAACACATTGAGAGGTACCAATTTGTTGTCCTATGTTAAATGACAAATGTTTTCGACTAAAGGAAGTATTCATTGTGCCACTAGTTATGTTGTTTATGTAATTGAGTGCTCTCAACTTAAACAGTATGTGGGAATGACTACACGAAATGTGCGTAATCATATTCCAGAGCTTTTGAGTTACATTACACATACTAATGTTTGTTCAGCACTTGCCAGTCACTTTATAGACGTACATAACCAGGATGTTTCATATTTAAAATGAGGGGGCAAGTTGCAGGTTCTCTCTAGACAAATAAATCTATTGGATAGTTTAATTGGACACTTTAGTGCCTAAAGGCTTTAATTCTGAATTCAATTTAATCAATTATTGGGAAAAGTGAGATTAGAGATGTGTGATTGGGTAATTTCAATTTCCCAGTTCTTGGTTTGATCTATGAGATCAATGTTAGGAGTGAGAAGTATCCAATTATCTGTATTCTGTACTCCAGTTTTTGATTTGTCCCTTGTTAAGCAATATTATTTGTTATGCAGGACAGATATTTATGCTTCTAAAGTACCTAATGATTTGTATATGGTATAGATTTTCATTAACCCTTTGGCTGCTAAGCCATTTCCCACCTGGGTGCTAATTTTTTTTTTTTTTTTTTTTTAATTTTTGAAAAAAAAAATGTAACTTTATTTTTTTTACAGACCCCCAAAACTTAAACACTGTTGGAAAGGTTAAGCGATTACCTTTCCAACAAGCTGCTTAGATGCCTGAGATACAGGCTTCTAAGCAGCATGCCCCCTCCTCCTATACTTAACATTGTTAAGTATAAATAAAGTTGCGCAGGGACGTCATCACGTAATTGCGCGTGACGTCACCGCGCATCACGTGAAACCCCGGCGATGCCTGTCACTCTACAGGCACGATCCCCGGGGTAGCAGCATTAAGGAGCCCCCAGATCTCCCTCAAGGTGGGAGAGTGCTCATGACGGCTCTGAGCCGTCATTAGCACTCAAAGGGTTAATTATGTAACATCTCAATACAGTGTGTTCAGGAGGTATCTATACTAATCCTTCAATATGTAATATTCTGTTTCCTTTGAGTCTGCAATAGTGTAATTTGAACAATGATATAAGGGATACAGAGCGGTATTGATGTAGTTAAAGGGACAGTCAACACCAAAATGTTTGTCGTTTTAAAATCTAGATAATCCCTTAATTAGCCATTCCCCAGTTTTGCATAACCAACAGTTATAATAATACATGTTTCTTTTAAAAGATACGATTAGTCCACGGATTTCATCCTTACTTGTGGGATATCGCCTCCTGGTCAGCAGAAGGAGGCAAAGCGCACCACAGCAGAGCTGTATATATATATATATATATATATATATATATATATATATATATATATATATATATAGCTCTTCCCTTCCCTCCCACTCCAGTCATTCTCTTTGCCTGTGTTAGTGATAGGAAGAGGTAAAGTGAGGTGTTAGTTTAGATTCTTCAATCAAGAGTTTGTTATTTTTAAAATGGTACCAGTGAGTACTATTTTATTATAGGGTGTAGCCGTATTCCTTGTCAGCCTCTAGAGTAGAGCTACAGGTGGCTTTAAAGCACTGGGAACTGGTGGGATTAAATTCTCACTGCGCCTCCCATACTGTGTGCTGCCCTTTCTGTGATGGCCTAAGCTGGATCTAACTCAGGCTTCATTTTTTCTACAGGACTATAGGAGGGAACCAATGGACCTCTGAACCCTGATGAGGCTGTCCTGCTGTCGGGCAGCATAAGATGTGAGTGCAGACTTTATTTCTCTATAGGAGGTTTTTCTGCACTTCAATACTTTTAGGGGAATCAGGGGCTCTGTCAGTAAAGAGCTTTTTAGAGACTCTGGGCCATTCTTGTACTGGGGACTAAGGCTCATTTTAATTAGGGGATCCTTCACTTAGCTTTTTTATTGTAACAGCTACGCTTGGGGTTCATTGCATGGCCGAGTGTTTCGTTGACAACCAAACATGCGGTAGCATACTGGGCTAGACTTTTTCATGTTTTGGTTTTATTATTATGTCTCCCAGTGCCAAATATATAAGCATTAATGGTGACCGGGAGCTTGTGTAAGATGACGCCCACGATGGGGGGAGTTATCTTCCCACCGTTGTTTTCGGGTTTATTCCTCCTTTCAGGGCTCTGTCACTCTGAGAGATGGAGTGTTAGCTCGCCCACGATGGGCGGAGCTCTATCCTCCTGTTACTTGCGCTCTTCCTCTATTAGATACCGGAGGGCAGAGTTTGTATACCAAATAGGATTCTATCTGTATTAGAAGGGGGAAGCAGTCCCAGACTAATATACATTCAAGGATGATGTTGTATATAGGGCAGAGTCATATCGAGCCAGTGTTCGTTGCACTCCCCCTCCATTATGAAATACCGGAGGGTGGAATTTGTAACGATGTTAAAATGTTTAGTAAGTTTCTGTTTAGGGAATTATAACATTGGTCGTTTTAGATACTAAGTCCCTGACCGTGTTTGCTACTGGCTATGTCAGCCCATGTACACATATTGATTAGTGGACAGTTTGCAAGAACACTAATAAAGAATTATGTTGCTTTAAAATTTAAAGGGACAGTAGACATAGTCCGTGCTATGTTCTGTTTTTTATAAAAAATTCAGTTGTTTTTGTTTAGCTCATCCTTTGTGCTACAGGAACACACAATAGATAACGTTACTTTAACATTTAAAGAAACAGTACCGTTTTTTATGTGTAACAATTTTTTTACTTTTACTCCTTCTAAAGCTATGGCTGTTAGGGGTCTATTAACACCGGTTCAATCTATGCCATTTTTTTTCTTATAGTGTCTTAAAAAATTTTTATGGCCGCATGCAGTGCTCTGCGTTTCCTTGCAAATTTCATGGGGAATTGTTGCACATGACATCGCTTATTTCATGAATTTAGCGATGTATTTTAATAGTAATGTTAACTCTTTAATTGGATTGTTTTCTACACACCAAAAAAAATTAAAGAAAAATAAGAGATTACATTCCTTTTTTCTAAACCTTCTTCTCTTAAGATATTTAATATTGGGAGTTTGTTGACAGTGGTTTCTTTATGCTACATTCCTGCAGTGCCCACAAAATATTAGGAACACAGGGTGTACCTCTGTGTTCTAGTGTGTCACCTTGGGTACTTGCAAGCTGGAATTTTGAGAGTTCAGTTCCACCTGCTACTGCAGTGTCATTGTTATCCTGTCTCTCATGCGTTCTATGTTTTTTTCCAAGTAGAAGCTAACCTTAATGGAGGATTTATTCTAGTACGTCCGGTATATTATATGTGGCTAAGAACCATTACTTCTTTAGAGATTGCATTTTTGATCTTTAAAGAGAAACATTTCATCTGAGGACTGTTTTTCAGTCTGGTTAAAAACCACTACTTCTTTAGAGGGTAGTTGATTTTTTTCAAGGGTTTAGGAGGAGATGTACTCCAGGGCTTCCAACAATGTCCAGCTGGGTACTCTTTTACCATCACCAGAGCGACGGTATTTTGGCCGATGTGTTGTCTGAGGTTTTTAAGTGTGAAACTTCTATGGCTAAAGATCCGGAAAGAATTGGCTGTGGCTCAACATTCAATCATACAGAGTAGTAAGCACAGAGCCACAGGTTCAGATCCCTGCACAGCCCTTTCGAGCAGAATGCCTCTCAGAACTTTTATCTGATTACGATTAGCTGCTAGGGCTTCTGATTTTTATATCCTAGCCCACAGGGCCCTAAGGTTGAAACCTTGGCCTGCGGATGTGGCATCCAAGTCTCATCTTTTAAATGGACTCAGGCAGAGCTATTCCTTAAAAGGGGATGACTCTGTTTGGACCTGGCTTGAAGACAATTTGACAATCAGTCATGGTACAAGGGTACCGAGAAAGATTTCTTCGCTCAAGATTATCTGCAGACCAGATAAAGAGTGGCGTTCTTATGTTGTGTAAGAGACCTCTTTGCCTTGGGAGTAATCTGTCCTGTTCCAATTCAGGAACAGGGACAGGGGTTTTATTCAAATCTGTTTGTAGTTCCCAAAAAAAAGAGGGGACTTTTAGATCTATCTTAGATCTCAAGAGTCTAAACAAGTTTCTCAGAGTTCCATCTTTCAAGATGGAAACTATTCGTACCATTCTTCCATTTGATCCAGGAGGGTCAATTTATGACCAACAGTGGATCTAAAGGATGCATATCTTCTTGTTCCTATCCACAGAGATCATCACAAGTTCCTGAGGTTTGCCTTTCTGGACAAACATTTTCAGTTTGTGACTCTTCCTTTCGGTCTGGCCACGGCACCCAGAATTTTCACAAAAGTTCTAGGGTCTCTGCTGGCGGTTCTAGGACCGCGGTTTCCTTTCTTGGGAACTCTAATTGACTCTCTCTATCCATGTAAATCTTTTTGACGGAGGTCAGAAAGTTAAAGATTCTGAATACATGCCGAGCCCTTCAGACCAATCCTCGGCCGTCAGTGGCTCAGTGCTTGGAGGCGATTTGATTGATGGTAGCAGCAATGGACATCATTCCGTTTGCTTGTTTTCATCTCAGACCTCTGCAACTGAGCATGCTCAGACAGTGGCATGGGGATTATACAAATTTGTCTCCTCAGATAAATCTAGACCAGGAGACAAGGGACTCTCTTCTATGGTGGTTGTCGCTGGATCATCTATCCCTGGGGATATGCTTCCGCAGACCCTCATGGGTGATGCTGACAACGGACGCCAGCCTAATAGGATGGGGAGCAGTCTGGAACTCCCTGAGGGCTCAGGGTGTATGGACTCGAGCAGAGTCTCTACTTCCCATCAATATCCTAGAGTTGAGAGCAAGATTCAATGCCCTTCGGGCTTGGCCTCAGTTGGCTTCGGCCTAATTCCTCAGATTCCAGTCGGACAACATTACAACGGTAGCTTACATCAATCATCAGGGAGGAACAAGGAGTTCCTTAGCGATGACAGAAGTAGCCAATATAATACAGTGGGCGGAGTCTCACTCTTGTTATCTGTCGGCGATCCACATCCCAGGTGTGGAAAACTGGGAAGCGGATTTTCTGAGCAGACAGACTTTTCATCCGGGAGAATGGGAACTCCATCCGGAGGTATTTTCCAACCTAATTCTCAGATGGGGCAGGCCGGAGTTGGATCTCATGGCATCTCGTCAGAATGCCAAGCTTCCGAGAAACGGGTCCAGGTTCAGGGATCCCCAGGCCGAGCTGATAGATGCCTTGGTCTTTCAGCCTAGCTTATGTATTTCCTCCGTTTGCTCTCCTTCCCCGGATGATTGCTATAGTCAAACAGGAGAGGGCATCGGTGATCCTCATCGTTGCTGCGTGGCCTCACAGGACTTGGTATGCCGATCTGATGGACATGTCATCTCAGCCACCGTGGAAGCTTCCATTGAGGAAAGACCTTATCATTCAGGGACCCTTCCATCATCCGAATCTAGTTTCTCTGCAGCTAACTGCTTGGAGATTTTATCTAAGCGAGGGTTTTCTGATTCGGTCATAGATACTTTGATTCAGGCATGTAAGCCTGTTACTAGGAAAATTTACCATAAAATATGGCGTAAATATCTTTATTGGTGTGAATCTAAGGGCTACTCATGGAGTAGGGTTAGGATTCCCAGGATTTTGTCTTTTCTCCAAGAAGGATTGGAGAAAGGGTTGTCAGCAAGTTCCTTAAAAGGACAGATTTCTGCTTTGTCTATTTTGTTACACAAGCGTCTGACTGATGTTCCAGATGTCATATCTTTTCGTCAGGCTCTGACTAGAATCAGGCCTGTATTTAGACCAATTGCTCCTCCTTGGAGTTTGAATTTAGTTCTTAAAGTTCTTCAGGGGGTTCAGTTTGAACCTATGCATTCCATAGATATTAAGTTATTATCTTGTAAAGTTTTATTTTTGGTTGCTTTTTCTTCTGCTCAAAGAGTATCTGAGCTTTCGGCATTACAATGTGATTCTCCTTATCTTATTTTCCATTTGGATAAGGTGGTGTTACGAACCAAACCCGGTTTTCTTCCGAAGGTTGTTTCAAATAAAAATATTAATCAGGAAATTGTTGTTCCTTCCTTGTGTCGTAATCCTTCTTCGAAGAAGGAGCGGCTGTTACATAATTTGGACGTGGTCCGTGCTTTGAAGTTTTACTTACAGGAAACTAAGAATTTTCGTCAATCGTCTTCCTTGTTTGTTGTTTTTCTGGGAAACGTAGGGGTCAGAAAGCTACGGCTACCTCTTTCTTTTTGGCTGAAGAGTATCATCCGTTTTGCATATGAGACAGCTGGACAGCAGCCTCCTGAACGAATTACAGCTCATTCTACTAGGGCTGTGGCTTCCTCATGGGCATTCAAAAATGATGCTTCTGTTGAACAGATTTGCAAAGCTGCAACTTGGTCGTCTCTTCACACTTTTTCCAAATTTTCCAAGTTTGATACTTTTGCCTCCTCAGGCTATTTTTGGGAGGAAAGTTCTTCAAGCAGTGGTGCCTTCCATTTAGGTTCCCTGTCTTGTCCCTCCCTTTTTCATCCGTGTACTATAGCTTTGGTATTGTATCCCAGAAGTAAGGATGAAATTGGTGGACTCATCGTATCTTTTAAAAGAAAAGGAAATTTATTCTTACCTGATAAATTTGTTTCTTTTAAGATACGATGAGTCCATGGCCCACCCTGTTTTCATGAAACAGGTCTTTATTTTTGTTAAACTTCAGTCACCTCTGCACCTTAGCTATATATATATATATATATATATATATATATATATATATATATATATATATATACTTCACCAACCTGCACAACGGAGCGCTACGAAGGAAGTCATCCGGTAACTAGTGTACTCTAAAACGGCACTGCTGGAGAGTGGGTGGGGACTAATATCCCTTAGTTGGTTATGGACTACGGCTGCTAAATCCTGTGTGTCTGTTCCACACACTATTAATCCAAATATCCAAATGTAGGAAAAAAGCGCTCAAAAGTCCTTAAGTAAAAAGGTGAAAAATATTTATTGGGACAGAAATTAAAAACAAACAATGCGTCCTAGATAGGACATGTTTAAAAAATCCTGGTTGTGATGCAGGTGCACAGAGCAGACATGTTTCGTGCTCAGACAGCACTTGTTCACTGCTCAGATTTAAATTAGCTCATACACATATTAACCAATCTCCAGACTTTCTGGGGGTATGGAAACACAGAGTTAAATCACAGGAAAAGCAGATATAAATTTAAGTGCAACAATTTAATTCATCCTTACTTGTGGGATATTCTCCTTCCCTACAGGAATTGGCAGAGAGAGCACCCACAGCAGAGCTGTCCATATAGCTCCCCCCCTAGCTCCACCCCCCCAGTCATTCTCTCAGCCTGCTTAACTGCTAGGAAGTGCAAAGAGCTATTTGGTGACTAATATGTTAGTTTTTTATTTCTCAAGCAAAAGTTTATTATTTTAAATGGTACTGGTTTGTACTATTTACTCTCTGGGAGAAAAGGGATGAAGATTTCTGCAAGGAGGATGATGATCTTAGCACTTTAACTAAGATCCACTGCTGTTCTCACAGGGCCTGAAGAGTATAGGAAAACTTCAGTTGGGAGAACAGTTTGCAGACTAAACTGCATATGAGGTATGTTCAGTCTATATTTTTCTAGACAGACTGTGTTAATTCTAGAAAAGGCTCGCAATATCCCCATGAGGGAAGGGTAAGCTGTATTCAGCTTGCTTGAAGGGCTCATTAGTTACTGGTGACACTGTTAGGAAAAAACGTTTTGTTTATTGATGCATTTATAACGTTTTTTGAAGGGACATTGTGGCTTGGTTTTGAGTTTTGTAACTCACATGGTTAATTAAGAGATACTCTGGTGTTTCTCTGATAGGCCTCAAAACATCGAGTGAGGTGGGAGGGGCCTATTTTTGCGCCTCAGTTGCGCAGTTTCCTTTCCTCTGAGACATATCACTGCTTCTCCTGAGTTTTCCTGCTGTTTGAGGGCTGTTAAAGAAGTTTTTGCCCCCACAAATTGTTCTGAAGGGCAGGTAGGAGCCACAGCAGAGCTGTGGCAAGGTGCTGAAAGTCTTTTTTTACTGGGTTTAACGTTTTTTTCAATCCGTTTTTGCCATTAAGGGGTTAATTGTTTATTTGCATAGCTGTGCAAAGTTACTAAGCCTTTATAATGCTACTGTAAAAATTTAGTTAAAGGGACACTGAACCCAATTTTTTTTCTTTCGTTATTCAGATAGAGCATGCAATTTTAAGCAACTTTCTTATTTACTCCTATTATCAATTTCACTTGCTATCTTTATTTGAAAGAAAATGCATCTAAGCTTCTTTTTTGTTCAGAACTCTGGACAGCACTTTTTTATTGGTGGATGAATTTATCCACCAATCAGCAAGAATAACCCAGGTTATTTACCAAAAATGGGCCGGCATCTAAACTTACATTCTTGCATTTCAAATAAAGATACCAAAAGAATGAAGAAAATTTGATAATAGGAGTAAATTAGAAAGTTGCTTAAAATTGCATGCTCTATCTGAATCACGAAAGAAAACATTTGGGTTTAGTGACCCTTTAAAGGGACACTAAACCTAAAAAAAAAGTTATTTGCAATCGCAAAATCTATACATTTTACATAACTTTGTAATTTACATTCCATTTCAATGAACTAGCATTTAGTAGATATCCGATTCATAAAATCGAATTATTTCCAAACCCACCGCCGGCTTTGCTTTTCTATAGCCCAATACAGACCGATAACCCAGGTTATTAAAATGGCGGCATATTGCCGCAATGCGCATGCGTGATATGCTGAATCGTCATCCTTTACGTCACTCACAGGACAGAAGCAGCTTCCCCATGCATGGATAGCAGAGCGGATGACGGAGCTTCTCAGAGTAGGTAAGAGCGGTGCGGTACAAGAATCTCCCTACCAATAACGAGCATTAATTCCATATGAACTTAAATTTTCTATGGGCATTAGGGAGGAGATATGCGCATGCGCGAGTTTATGGATCTCAGTACGCATGCGCATGGTGAGGAAACGTCACTTAATTATATGCACGATATCGCCATCTGATTGGAAATTGATTCTTATCATGCACGGCTCATATTGGAGGGTGGGGATTAATGACGTCATCGGGGAAAATTAAAGTTTAATTTTTTAATGTCAGGAAACATTGTTGGACTTTAAAAGTTGGTCATTTATGATATATAAATGTTTGTAATATGACATTTGCGGTCCTGGTGTGAACAAAGAGCTAACGTTTTGGAATCCTTTAAGTTTACTGCTTTTTTACACTGTTTTGCAGAACTGGTGCAGCTTTTTTTCTCTTAAAGGCACAGTACCATTTTATTTCTAAGTGTTATTTACTTTGATTACAGTGTTTTCCAAGCTTGCTTGTTACATTACTAGCCTGTTTAACATGTCTGACACCAAGTAAAATCCTTGTTTAATATGTTTGGAAGCCATTGTGGAACCCCCTCTTAGAATGTGTCCCAACTGTACTGATATGTCTATAAACTATAAAGAACATATATTAGCACTTAAAAATAGAGCAATAGATGATTCTCAGTCAGAAGTAAATGAGGGTTCGCCATCTAGCTCTCCCCAAGTGTCACAACCAGTAACGCCCGCACAAGTAACGCCAAGTACCTCTAGTGCGTCAAATTCTTTTACTTTACAAGACATGGCCACAGTTATGAATACAACCCTCACAGATGTTTTATCTAAACTGCCTGGTTTACAAGGAAAGCGGGACAGCTCTGGGTTTAGAAAAAATGCTGAGCCGTCTGACGCTTTGGTAGCCGTATCTGATATACCCTCACAATGCTCTGAAGTAGGGGTGAGGGATTTGTTATCTGAGGGAGAAATTTCTGATTCAGGAAAGATGCTTCCTCAGACAGATTCTGATATGACGGCCTTTAAATTTAAGCTTGAACACCTCCGCTTATTGCTCAGGGAGGTATTAGCGACTCTAGATGATTGTGACTCTATAGTGGTTCCAGAGAAATTGTGTAAAATGGATAAATACTTAGAGGTTCCTGTTTACACTGATGTTTTTCCAGTCCCTAAGATGATTAATATTATTACTTAGGAGTGGGATAGACCAGATATTCTGTTCTCTCCCCCTCCTGTTTTTAAGAAAATGTTTCCCATATCTGACACCATGCGGGACTCGTGGCAGACAGTTCCTAAGGTGGAGGGAGCTATTTCTACTCTAAGCGTACAACTATACCTATCGAAGACAGTTGTGCTTTCAAAGATCCTATGGATAAAAAACTAGAGGGTCTCCTGAAGAAAATTTTTGTTCATCAGGGTTTTTCTCTGCAACCTATTGCGTGCATTGTTCCTGTAACTACTGCAGCTGCTTTCTGGTTTGAGGCTCTAGAAGAGGCTCTTCAGATGGAGACTCCATTAGAGGAGATTATGGACAGAATCAAGGCCCTTAAGTTGGCTAATTCTTTTATTACAGATGCCGCTTTTCAACTGGCTAAATTAGCGGCAAAGAATTCAGGTTTTGCCATTTTAGCACGCAGGGCGTTATGGCTTAAGTCCTGGTCTGCTGATGTGTCATCTAAATCTAAACTTTTGAACATCCCTTTCAAAGGAAAGACCCTATTCGGGCCTGAACTGAAAGAGATTATTTCAGACATCACTGGAGGGAAAGGTCATGCCCTTCCTCAGTATAGATCAAATAAGATGAAGATCAAGCAAAATAATTTTCGTTCCTTTCGGAACTTCAAAAGTGGTTCCGTTTCAGCTTCCTCTGCTGCAAAGCAAGAAGGGAATTTTGCCCAATCCAAGTCAGTCTGGAGACCTAACCAGGCTTGGGTAAACAGGCCAAGAAGCCTACAGCTGCCTCTAAGACAGCATGAAGGGGTAGCCCCTGATCCGGGACCGGATCTAGTAGGGAGCAGACTCTCTCTCTTCGCTCAGGCTTTGGCAAGAGATGTTCAAGATCCCTGGGCTTTAGAAATTGTGTCCCAGGGATATCTTCTTGAATTCAAAGACTCTCTTCCAAGGGGGAGATTTCATATTTCTTGATTGTCTGTAAACCAGACAAAGAGAGAGGCGTTCTTACGCTGTGTAGAAGACCTTCTTACCATGGGGGTGATCCGCCCAGTCCCAAAAGAAGAACAGGGGCTAGGGTTCTACTCAAACATGTTTGTGGTTCCCAAAAAAGAAGGAACTTTCAGACCAATCTTGGATCTCAAAATTCTAAACAAGTTCCATCATTCAAGATGGAGACCATTTGGACTATCCTGCCTCTGATCCAGGAGGGTCAATATATGACTACCGTGGACTTAAAGGATGCGTATCTACACATCCCTATTCACAGAAATAATCATCAATTTCTCAGATTTGCCTTTCTAAACAGGCATTACCAGTTTGTGGCTCTTCCCTTCGGGTTGGCCATGGCACCAAGAATTTTCACAAAAGTGCTAGGATCCCTCCTGGCGGTTCTACGACCTTGGGGCATAGCAGTGGCGCCTTATCTAGACGACATCTTAATTCAGGCGTCAACTTTTTAGCTAGCCAAGTCTCACACGGACATTGTGTTGACTTTTCTGAGATTTCACGGGTGGAAGGTGAACATAAAAAAGAGTTCTCTCTTCCCTTTCTAGGAACTCTGATAGATTCGGTAGAAATGAAAATATTTCTGACGGAGGTCAGAAAATCAAAACTTTTAACCACTTGTCGAACTCTTCATTCCATTCCTCGGCCATCAGTGGCTCAGTGTATGGAGGTAATCGGACTCATGGTAGCGGCAATGGACATAGTTCCTTTTGCCCGCCTACACCTCAGACCACTGCAACTATGCATGCTCAAACAGTGGAATGGGGATTATGCAGATTTATCGCCTCAACTGCATCTGGACCAGGAGACCAAAGATTCTCTTCTCTGGTGGTTGTCTCAGGACCACCTGTCTCAGGAAATGTACTTCCACAGGCCAGAGTGGCTCATTGTAACGACAGATGCCAGCCTGCTAGGCTGGGGTGCAGTCTGGAACTCCCTGAAAGCACAGGGTTTATGGTCTCGGGAGGAATCTCTTCTTCCGATAAACATTCTAGAACTGAGAGCGATATTCAAGGCGCTTCAGGCGTGGCCTCAGCTTGCTGCAGCCAAATTCATCAGGTTTCAGTCGGACAACATCCTGCCAGAATCAAGCAGGAGAGAGCATCAGTGATTCTGATAGCACCTGCGTGGCCACGCAGGACTTGGTATACAGACCTAGTGGGCATGTCCTCTGTTCCACCGTGGACCCTGCCAATGAGGCGGGACCTTCTAATACAGGGTCCGTTCTTGCATCCAAATCTAGTTTCGCTGCGTCTGACTGCTTGGAGATTGAACGCTTAATTCTATCTAAGCGTGGGTTCTCTGAGTCGGTCATTGATACCCTGATTCAGGCTAGAAAGCCTGTGACCAGGAAGATCTATCATAAGATTTGGCGCAAATATCTTTATTGGTGTGAATCCAAAGGTTACTCATGGAGTAAGATTAGGATTCCTAGAATTTTGTCTTTTCTCCAAGAGGGTTTGGAGAAGGGATTATCAGCTAGTTCTCTTAAAGGGCAAATATCTGCTTTGTCTATTCTACTACACAAACGTCTGGCTGATGTCCCAGACGTTCAAACTTTTAGTCAGACTTTGGTCAGAATTAAGTCTGTATTTAGGTCCGTTGCTCCGCCTTGGAGCCTAAACTTAGTTCTTAAAGTTCTTCAAGGGGTTCCTTTTGAACCTATGCATTCCATAGATATTAAGCTTCTATCTTGGAAAGTTTTGTTTTTAGTTGCTATCTCTTCGGCTCGAAGAGTTTCTGAGCTATCTGCTTTACAGTGTGATTCACCTTATCTTATTTTCCATGCAGATAAGGTGGTTGTGCGTACCAAACCTGGGTTTCTTTCTAAGGTTGTTTCTAATAAGAATATCAATCAGGAAATTGTTGTTCCTTCACTGTGTCCTAATCCTTCATCAAAGAAGGAACGTCTGTTGCACAATCTTGATGTGGTTCGTGCTTTAAAGTTCTACTTACAAGCAACCAAAGATTTTCGTCAAACATCTTCATTGTTTGTTGTTTATTCGGGAAAGCGGAGAGGCCAAAAGGCTACGGCTACCTCTTTCCTTTTGGCTGAAAAGCATCATCCGTTTGGCCTATGAGACTGCTGGCCAGCAGCCTCCTGAAAGAATTTCTGCTCATTCTACTGGAGCTGTGGCTTCCACATGGGCTTTTAAAAATGAGGCTTCTGTTGAACAGATTTGTAAAGCGGCGACTTGGTCTTCGCTTCATACTTTTTCCAAATTTTACAAATTCAATACTTTTGCTTCTTCGGAGGCTATTTTTGGGAGAAAGGTTCTACAAGCAGTGGTGCCTTCCGTTTAAGGTCCCTGTCTTGTCCCTCCCTTCATCCGTGTCCTAAAGCTTTGGTATTGGTATCCCACAAGTAAGGATGAATCCGTGGACTCGATACATCTTACAAGAGAAAACATAATTTATGCTTACCTGATAAATTTATTTCTCTTGTGATGTATTGAGTCCACGGCCCGCCCTGTTTATTTAAGACAGGCATATATATATTTTTATTTTTAAACTTTCAGTCACCACTGCACCCTATGGTTTCTCCTTTTTCTTCCTAGCCTTTGGTCGAATGACTGGGGGGTGGAGCTAGGGGGGGAGCTATATGGACAGCTCTGCTGTGGTTGCTCTCTCTGCCACTTCCTGTAGGGAAGGAGAATATCTCACAAGTAAGGATGAATCCGTGGACTCGATACATCACAAGAGAAATAAATTTATCAGGTAAGCATAAATTATGTTTTTGCTAATGCTCATTACCTCAACGCACCCTTAAGACAACGATGGTATTTAGAGTTGTCTGAAGGGCTGCGTTAGGCTCCAAAAAGGTGCGTTGAGCCGAATGTACCGCCACTTCAACCGCCACTTCAACTCTCAATACCAGCGTTGATTACGGTAGCGGTAAGCTGGCAAAATGTGCTCGTGCACGATTCCCCCATAGGAAACAATGGGGCAGTTTGGGATGAAAAAAAACCTAACACCTGCAAAAAAGCAGCGTTAAGCTCCCAACGCAGCCCCATTGTTTCCTATGGGGAAACACTTTCTAAGTCTGCACCTAACACCCTAACATGAACCCCGAGTCTAAACACCCCTAACCTTACACTTATTAACCTCTAATCTGCCGCCCCCGCTATTTAATCAGCCAATCAGATTTTTCTTACCTTAATTCCGATTGGCTGATAGAATCCTATCAGCCAATCGGAATTTGAGGGACGCCATCTTGGATGACGTCATTTAAAGGAACCGTCATTCGTCGTCTAGTCGTCGGTGAAGAAGGATGTTACTCGCCGGAGGTCTTGAAGATGGAGCCGCTACTCGTTGGATGGATGAAGATAGAAGATGCCGTTGGATGAAGATGTCTGCCGGTCCAGATGTCCTCTTCTCCCCGGATAGGATGAAGACTTCTGCCATTCCGGATATCCTCTTTTGGTCCATCGGTGCCCGGCTGGGTGAACACGACTCAAGGGAGGGAGATCTACCTGGGTTAGAGTAGGGGTATGTGGGTGGTGGGTTTTAATGTTTGGGGGGGGGGGGGTTGTATTTTTTTTACAGACAAAAGAGCGGATTACTTGGGGGCATGCCCCGCAAAAAGCCCTTTTAAGGGCTGGTAAAAGAGCTGGTTACTTTTTAATTTAGAATAGGGTAGCGACCTTTATTATTTTGGGGGGCTTTTTTATTTTATTAGGGGGCTTAGAGTAGGTGTAATTAGCCTAATATTCTTGTAATCTTTTTTTATTTTTTGTAATTTAGTTTAGTTTATTTAATTGTATGTAATTGTAGGTAATTTATTTAATGAATGTATTGATAGTGTAGTGTTAGGTTTAATTGTAACTTAGGTTAGGATTTATTTTAAAGGTAATTTTGTAATTATTTTAACTAGGTAGCTATTAAATAGTTAATAACTATTCAATAGCTATTGTACCTAGTTAAAATAAATACAAAGTTGCCTGTAAAATAAATATAAATCCTAAAATAGCTACAATATAATTATTCGTTATATTGTAGCTATATTAGGGTTTATTTTACAGGTAAGTATTTAGTTTTAAATAGGGATACTTTAGTTAATAAGATTTAATTTATTTTGTTAGATTAAAATTATATTTAACTTAGGAGGGTGTTAGGGTTAGACTTAGCTTTAGGGGTTAATACATTTATTAGAGTAGCGGCGAGGTCCGGTCGGCAGATTAGGGGTTAATACTTGAAGTTAGGTGGCGGCGATGTTAGGGAGGGCAGATTAGGGGTTAATACTATTTATTATAGGGTTTGCGAGGCGGGAGTGCGGCGGTTTAGGGGTTAATAACTTCATTAGAGTAGCGGCGAGGTCCGGTCGGCAGATTAGGGGTTAATAAGTGTAGTTAGGTGGCGGCGACGTTGGGGGGGGGGGGGCAGATTAGGGGTTAATAAATATTATGTAGGTGTCGGTGATGTTAGGGGCAGCAGATTAGGGGTTCATAGGTATAATGTAGGTGGCGGCGGTGTGCGGTCGGCAGATTAGGGGTTAAATATTTATTATAGTGGCGGCACCTCGGTTTAGGGGTACATAGGTAGTTTATGGGTGTTAGTGTACTTTAGAGCACAGTAGTTAAGAGCTTTATAAACCGGCGTTAGCCCATAAAGCTCTTAACTACTGACTTTTTTTTGCAGCTAGAGTCTTGTCGGTAGAGGGTCTACCGCTCACTTCAGCCAATACTCTAAATACCGGCGTTAGGAAGATCCCATTGAAAAGATAGGATACGCAATTGGCGTAAGGGGATCTGCGGTATGGAAAAGTTGCGGCTTGAAAGTGAGCGTTAGACCCTTTCCTGGCTGACTCTAAATACCAGCGGGCGGCCAAAAGCAGTGTTAGGACCCCTTAACGCTGCCTTTGACGACTAACGCAGAACTCTAAATCTAGACGTAAGACTTTGTGTCTAATTCATTGATAAGCCTAGTTACAATACATTGTTCGCTTTTATTTGACAAGAGTCCTCAATTAATCACAGCATTCCCCTGACTGTTGTGTCTCCAGAAAGCAGCTTTGAAAACTTTTTAAAGTGCTCATGTCTTCACATTGTATGATAGGATTTATCTAACCGATCTCTGACCCCTCTCCATCAAATGTGCCACCTGGACAGAAGAGTTAACAGGAATTCAGCTGGGCAGTGAGAAATCCTCTCAGTCTGGAGATGTCACAAGTCCCCTTGGTTAAATGCAGATTTGTCTGCTGATTATCTGGTTTATAGTGCGCTCTGGTGGCGCTTCTACTGAAGGCAGTCTGCTGCTGCTGCAAGGTAAAGGAAGGTGCTGCAGGCAAGTACAAAATTCACCTTTCGCAGCCCAGTAGCTATTCTCATCTTCAGATGGTGTTCACATGGCCTGATGGCATTAAACACTAATTTAGACACTTTGTCAAGTTTAGTTTGTTGGTGCTGTCTCATTAAGACGTTGTGCTACTGACTGTAGCATTGTCGAGAAACTACTATCACCCACATTCCAGACTCACTTACTTTATTATTTTTCTGAGTTTTTTTTAAGCCCACACGCCTTTAGGATATTTGCCATTAAGACAGTAAGAAACCTGCAAATTTTATAGAATCTGCCCCTTAGGGCGGACCTTTTAGGTGCGCTGCTGAGTTATTGCCTACATTTAAAGAATATACACATTCTGCTATGGCTGAGATTATGGCTCCTAATCCTTCCTGGGCCAAGCGCAGGCGCGTGCCTGTAGTTTAGATTACCTCTCCATGAGCATTTTTTCTCTTAGTTAACTATATGCAGTGATTTTGTCTATTTCCCCTAAACATTAGAAGGAAATGTTGGACTTTGATTGTTTCTCTGCTGAGGATTTATTTGTACTGTTGTCAAGGTTGGGAATTTAGGTTGGAACATATACATGCCTTACTGAGGGACGTGTTAAGCAACTTGCAGGTGAGTAAACCCAGCCATTTTCCTAAAACTAATATTAAAGTGCTGGATATGTTCTTTAAATCTGTTCCTAAACAGCTATTTACCATCCAACTACCTGAAATGGTGCCTGAACTGGAGTCTTTAGAGAGGAACAAGCCAGACGTACCCTTTGTTCTTGTCATTAAGTTTAAGGCTATGTTTCCTTTGAAATCCTCTAACCCGGATGTCTGGGAAACAGTCCCTAAGGTGGGTGGAGCTATCTCCACTGTAGCAAGTTTAGACTAATATTCCATTAGAGTACAAGAAGGAAGTATGGGAGCGCTAATAAGATAGGGTTCTAAAATATTTAGGGTTCTGAATAAGTTATCTCAGAATCTCATTTATGCTCAAGAGAACAAAATGTATGACAAAATATTTTACTAGATGTATGGAATACAATTTATAAAATGTAGCTGTGACCACAGCACTAAAAAGCTACTATATCACATAAAAAAACTTATACAAAATGAGAAGATATTTAGTACATATATATTTTAAAAACAATTATCCTAGTGTATAAAAAAACAATGATCCTAGTATAGATCCAAATGTCTGTAATGCGGTGGAATCTGTTATCGACTTGTGTCCTTTTTGTGTAAACCGTGAGGAACTAGAGATGTTTGGCTAAGTTTAAACTAATACAATGACTGTGTGTGTCTTCACACACGACCACCAACTCAGTAATACCAGGTACATTTCGGTGTCTGCAGCTGTTTCCCAGTGTGTCTATACACTAGGAGAATTGTTTTTAATATATATATGTACTAATTATCATTTTGTATAAGTTTTTTTATGTGATATAGTAGCTTTTTAGTGCTGTGGCCACAGCTTCATTTTATACATTGTATTCCATACATCTAGTAAAATATTTTGTCATACATTTTGTTCTCTTGAGCATATATGAGACTT